>NC_089598.1:89045908-89345908 GCF_019320115.1 Miscanthus floridulus | reverse complement strand
CAAACTGCACAAACCGTAGCTGCTGCACCTGTCTGGCTGTGGCTGCCCTTAGGTCAAGGTGAACCACCGAAGGTGGACCCTATGGTCTAGGAGGTGGACAAGAGCCTCTCCTATGTGTCTCAGGTCTTGGTGACACCTGAGTGCATGTACGACCAAAGCGTCGAAGCTGTGGCTGTGCTACCTTCTCTATCTCTTCAATCTGCTCTACCTAGTGAGTATCCTCTATCTGCTCTGCTAAATATGTCTGCTGCTCAGTCTCCCCCTAAGGCTGACTCTCCTCCAAAGAGACACGCCGTCCTCCAAGCATGATAGTCCTAGCTAGACTACCAGGATGAGTCTCAATCCTCTCGACGGTGGCCCTCTAAGCTGGTGATAGCTGATCACCTATGCGAACGCCACTCCTAGATCCATGACTCTCTGCTCGCACTGCGGCGGCTGCCACTGCTGCTGCTCTCTATCTCCACATCAACAAACTTGCGCTTCTTCGTTATAGTCTTTTTCACCTTTCCTTTTTCTTGAGCAGTCAGGCAAGGCAAAGGCCTTGGATCCTCATTGTTGGGACCACCTCTGGCATTCTTGCAATGTGCCATCTCTGACGCTAACGAGAATCACTGCCACTGACAAGAAACAACTACTGACTGACACTAGTGAGGCTTTGCCTCAATCCGTACTCGTGGGCTTGGCCCCGAGTTTACTGACAACTGCCAAACCAACCATAAGAGCACCGACTCGCTGCACGATGGAATAAATTGGACATATAAATAATCACTATATTCATCTAGAGATGCAAAACCCCTAGAAGCAAGTAGTAGATAAGAAATTGAAAGCGATGGCTTGCTACTTGATGAAATACGATGATCCGGCAGCCGACAAGCAAAGGAAAGGATCATGGGGCTCCACCAGGATTGGCAAAGCTATGCCTAGGGTTAGGGTTGGAGGCGTGAAGCGATATGGCGGCTGAGGAAGCATGGTGGCGCAATGGGTCAAGCTCGAGTGCAGGCGCGACGAGGCATGGTGTGGGCGCAGTCACGGCGAGGAGGCGTAGGCTCGGTGCAGTCGTTAAGGCGTAGGCACAGCACGGTAGACGCGGGCATAGGTGCGGTGGTGCGGTGGCATGAGTCAGGTGCGAGCGCGGCTATGGCAAGCACAGGCGTGGGCGAGTTCGGCGCGGGCGTTGGTGCGGCTACGCGATGTCGTGAAGCAGGTGCGGGCGCGGGCACGACTACGTGGCGGTGTGAGAGACCTAGGTGTGGGTGCGGGCGATAGAGGCATAGGGGCGAGGCAGGCGGCATGGGAGTGCGAAGGAGAAACATAAATAGTGCCCCCCGTGTCAGACAAGAAAGGAGAAGAGTAAACTTTTCACTTGACCTTTCGTGATCGGATGCACCGGTGGCACCGACCGGATGCTGCCACCCGGAGTCCGGTCAACTAAAAAGAGGTCCAAAATCCCTCAAGTCATGACCGGACACGTCCGATTACCCTTGACCGAACGTAGAACAAAGTCTAGTCGATCCTGATAGCTTCTTCTTCGTTTGACCGGACGTAGGATCACCTTCACACCAGACACTAGAAGAACAATGTGCAACATCCGGTCACTCCTGTGCAACATCTATTCACTTCCTATGAACTAACCAAACATTGGAATCAGCGTCCGGTGCAGCATCCGGTCATCATTTTTCAGCAAATCTTCAAAGTTCCTTTGCGCTGCCTTTTCCCAATCAAGTCTCAACTTCAATAAGGCACAAATAAACACCAATTGGGACTTGTGAGGAAAATGGACCCTAGACCCATTTACTTTGGATTTTGGTGTTTGATGACCAACACAACCAAATTGGACTAATGAATTTGCAAGTGTTTGTTTTGTAGTTCAATAGGACGCAAGACGTGACTTAGACAAAGGCGACGTGATGATCCGATGATCAACATCTCAAGCAAGACCTTAGGAGCACAAGAAAAGACCCAAGATATCAAGCAAAGTCCAAGCATGAAGATAGGAACCAAGCCACACTCAAGATCATGAAGAAACGAGCTCACAGAAGTGACCAGACGCTAGAGGAAAAGCGACCGGACGCTCCAATTAGAGGCTCGGCAATAGCAGCAGCGACAGGATGTTGGACCGAATGAGTGGCAAACTGACCGGACACAGGACAACAATGTCCGATCGAGTATAGAGAGGTTCTAGAGCGGCGAACTTGCGACCGAACGCGTCCGTTGGCAAGTGACCAAACACTAGCAACGTTCGATCAGTTGTTTGTGGCTCCAACGGTCGGGATGTCCGGACGTGTCCGATTAGGACAACTCTAGCGTCCGGTCAGTAGTAGAAAAGCGGGATTTTGTCCCCAACGGCTACTTTCTCAGTGGAGCTTATAAATACAACCCCTAACCGGCCAAATGGCATGTGTGGAGCTGAGGAAACATACCAAGGGTGTTGATACACCATTTAGTGATCTCCACTTGCATAGTGCTTAGTGTTTTATTAGGTGATTAGTGTAGGTGCTTTGTGAATTGATTAGGTTGATTAGACCACCACTTATGCGCTTGCTCTAGGTTTAGGCCTAGTGTTTAGTGAGGTTTGCATACCTCTTATCACTCGGTGCTTGCGAGCACCATTGTTGTACATCGGAGGGGCTTGTAGTCTTGCAAGATCACACCAACCGCGTTTGTGGTGTGGCTGCCACCATGTACCAGAGGGAACAAGACCCACGATGTTTTGGCTAGAAGCTTGATAGTGAAGACAGCAGGGAGCATCCAAGAGAGGCTTGCCGGAAGGCACGTCGAAGACCCACTTGCGCGTGGGGAAGGCCCGAGGCCATCCACGGAGTTACCCGACTGGGAGCTTAGCCCTTGCGAGGGATTCCTTGCGAGGGGCTCCAACGAGGACTAGGGGGAAGCTTGCGTGCTTCTTGATACCTCGGTAAAAATACCGAAGTCATCGATAGGATTTTGCATATCTCTACCTTGCTCTTTAGCTTCTGCATTTACATTGATTGCTTTACTCCTTTTGTGGTAGAGATAGCAACACACTAGCAAAATCGTAGTTGCACATTTAGATAGTTTATCTTTTACATAGGTTTTGCTAAGGTTAGAAAAAGAGGCCATAGTTTCGGAGTTAGGTTTTTAAGTTGCCTAATTCACCCCCCCTCTTTGGCGTCATGGTCCCCTTCAATTGGTATCAAAGCAGGTTGACTCAATTTGGACTTTTGGCTTAACCGTTGTTGAGCTAACGCTATTTAGAGTGGTTGGGATGGATATCTCTAGGCCTCCGTACTTTGATGGCACTAACTTCCCTTATTATAGAGCTAGAATGGCTTGCTACCTTGAGGCAGTTGATTTGGGAGTTTGGAGAGTCACTCATGATGGGATGAAACCCATTAAGAATCTTGATAAACCCACAAAGAGTGATGAAAAGGAAATACATTTTAATGCTAGAGCTAAGAATTGCTTGTTTGAATCATTTAGCATGGATGTGTTTAACCAAGTATTCACTTTAAATACGACAAATGAAATATGGTTAAAACTCGAAGAGCTCCATGACGGCACATCTAATGTCCATGAGCAAAAGCATTGTCTAGCTAAGCAAAATTATGATACCTTTACAATGAATGATGATGAGCTTGTTCGTGATATGTATTCTTGTTTGAATCTAATTATCAATGAGCTCCACTCAATAGGACTAACAAAGCTAGATGATGTGGACATCGTGAGGAAGATCATGTCCGTGCTACCATAAAACAAATATGCAAGCATCATCACCATCCTTCACAATATGGAGGACTTGAGCACCATGACCCCGACCATTGTCATTGGCAAGATAGTGGCATTTGAAATGTCACGCAAGATGGGTCAAGAAGAAGCCTCTTCATCAAGCAAAGGCAAAGCTCTCACATGTAGCGAGAAAAAGAAGATGAAGAGCAAACAAATTGAGACAAGCTCAAGCTCAAGCTCCTCAAGTGAAGAAGAAGAAGAAGATGAGGATGGTGATGATGATGAAGATTCAAGTGATGATGATCAATCTTCCTCCTCCTCCTTCGACCTTGATGAAGAATCAATCAAACTAATCAACAAGGTGGAGAAGATGATCCAAAAGCTCAATGTCAAGGGTGTGCCCATCCAAATCCAAGATCTCATCTTCACAAATCAAAGAAATGAGCAAAGAAAGAGAGGATGCTATGGATGCGGCAAGATAGGGCACTTTGTGGAAGTTTGTCCAAATAAGCCCACACCCAAGATAAAGAAGAAGGCATGCAAGAAACAAGCTCTCACATCAATAAGGATATGGGATGATTCTTCAAGTGAAGAAAAAGACCATCACAAGAGGCGAGGGCGCAAGCACTCATCATCAAGCTCTTCTCGTGCGTGCCTTATGTGATGTAGACTAGGCCCAATCTTCCAAAAGGTATGATAGCGTCGATTGGTGGAGACTCTATGTTCATGATCTAGGCTTTGAACCAAGACTGATTCGGACCCCCACAACCGTTACACCACTGCTCCGTTGGTTATCAACCACGCGAACAAGATTGACCTCGCCGAGAAGGCTTTCCTGCAAGCGAATTGAGAACACAAGCAAGAACAAGATAAACATAATCTAAAATTGCAAATAAATATGAGGCTTATGATAATGAGAAATAGTTCAAGTCTTTATTCAAAAGGACTAATCGCCATAGGCGAACAAGATCAAGAATTGGGGCCCTGGTTCACAGCAAGCAGCCTTGGCGGCACAGTTGCAGCAAAACAATGTCTATTTTATGAGGAAATCAAGAACTAAACAAAACCCAAACCCTAAGGAGAGCGACAGCTGCTATTTATAGAGTCTTGGGCGTCACCCCCCTAGACGTGCCCCTTAATGGGCCCAAACACGATACACGGTCCAACGGACCAAAAGACGGTGTCGTAGCACCCTGGTAGATTCTGGATGCTGACTTGTTTCGACGATTCATGTTGATTCTGAAGGGATTTTGATGTGAAACCAATTGGGTTGGTTTCCTTATTCAATTAGCTTTCCATCCATATATGGATCATTGAAAACGGAGTCTAGATGCGTCCTGGGTGACCAGTTTAAGGCAGACTGGTCCTGGAGGCCGAGGCAGACTCGAACTTGAGTTGCTTTGGGCCTCCACCTCGGGGACTCAAACCGAATTAGCCTCGGATCTCCTTCTTGACTTGGACACCCTTGCTAGCCTCCTACCCCTCCATACCATGTGCCAAACATGCTCATATGCATGGGTGTCATGTCCTCATCATCCTCCCCTTCTTGATGAAAAGCCGTCCTCGGCGTCGATTGTGCTTGAAACTGATCCTGCACAACATAAAGGAGAACGGGGTTGCGAAAACAAAGGGGACTGAAATAATTGTGAGAAGAAACGTGACCATGTTTCCAAGTTTGTAGCATGTCATCTCACATAAAAATTTCAGCAAGCGTGTAGACTCCATGATCCGAATGCACACGATGTATGTCAACACTATCCTGCAAAAGATTAGAACTAACCAAAGACAATGCAGGAATAGATGATCTAGTAGACATAGGTAGCAACCAACAATGCTCCCCTTCTTGGAAGTGAACTTGTTTCTTTGAGGAACATGAGAAAATGTTTGTATTATTATGGCTGCCCTCTAAACGATCATAATCTTGTACAACAAAAGGAAAATACATATTACTACGAATGTATACTCGATGTATCATATATTGTCCCTTGTTGTTATATTTGCCAATAACATGATATGTGTGTTTAGAAAACCAAGGCAAATCATCATATTTAAAAAGGCTCTCCTCCAAACAATCTAGGTTACACAAAACATCATGTAACCCAAAGTATGTAAAGAAGACAACAGTTTGAGCTGATCAGTTTTAGTAGCAATATGAATAACATGTTTATTTTCAGCACAAGTGGTTGGTTCCAAAACATGTAAAACTAAAGCATCATCAACCAATTCATCTTTATCACAAGAAACATCAAGCAAATTATCATGGGACAAAGATAAATCAAGAGAGGGTTCCACTAACAATTGCTCTATGATAGCATAGTTTGTGGAAGAATTTAGTACATTAAAACAATTCTCACCTTCCGTGAGTGTAGCACCATGGGCATTACCTGTGTTCTCAATAGGAGTAATAGGTGCATTGTGAAGTGATGGTTCTGAATTTGCATATGAGGTTGTGAGCTCCTCATTTTCTTCCATGTCATCCTCTCGCTTATGTACATTATCCTGCAGAAGGTTAGTCATAGCAAGAGGAATAATAACAATCTCTTCCTCTAAATGGTGCACCTCAGTATATGAAGTCAAAATAGGAGGTGGATTAACAAAGGTTTCTCGCATAAGGACTTTCATATCATTCCAAGTTTGAGGTTTATCAGAAGGATCTAAAGACTCCCACCAAGATAAAGCAGAATGTCGCAAAACACTAGCTGCATTTGTTACCTTCTTCCTTGGACACATAAAGCGAGTAGAAAATATGTTATCTATGGCAATTTCCCACTCCATGTACTCATCAGCACCTATACCATCATAAGTCTATGGATACGAACAACCTATCATTGTTAGAAGACAGCAAAAGACAATACAAAAGTATTATCCCTATCAACTACTTAGGTTGTCGACAAGGAAAAACAAGGCACTTAACTCTCAAGCGTCTTACCATGGTCTTACAAGTGTTCTTACCAAAGCAACATGCGGTGCAATCGGTCGGTGACTGTGATACCGTTGTAGCTTGAGTGTAACAGTTGCAAGGCGAACCTGTACTTGGTTAGAAGAAAGTGGAGCTTGGATAGGCACAATATAGTAGCAAGGAATAGCAATAATTTAATTTAGAAATTGCAAGATTGAAAAGTAGTCCCAAGCTAGTCTATGTCACTAGCCTAGACTCGTCCTAGACCTAGTTCAACAAGCAACAATATCTCAGCACAAGGACTAAACAGGATGCAAGCACTTCTAAATTTTTTTTCACCTTCTTTTTTTCCTTTCCTTTTTCTTTTGGTGCGGCTTTTTTTCTCTTTTTTTGCACCTCTTTGCCTTTTGCGTTACCTTGTTTTTATCTTTTTTTATAATAACAGAATGTGCCGCAAGACAAGTGCTCGTAGATCTTCTACCTTCAATGCACCAAGCAGCAAATCTTCTTTTTTTAGATGCACAAAACCTCAGCGCTAATCAGTCTAAAACACACATGCGTGGCTGACACAAGCTATGGCAAAATCTGGACTTTCCTTTCTTGTGGAAAACGTGACAGAGAAGAACACAGGAACAAGCAATCCCAAATATCTAGACTTTCCTTTCTAAATCAATATCGCCCAAAGAAACAATGGAGATGGAACATGATCATGCACAAGGATTATAGATTCTATCTCTCACGTAGAAGGAAATTCTCTCCCTTTTTTTGTTTTGTTTGTTGACCAAAGATAGGAAACAACACACCAGAAACACTAGAAAGATGGAGATAATCAATCTGAACTTGACACTAGAAACAAAGAACAAGACCTAGACAGGACGAACAGATGACACGCAAGGGACGACTGTTCAACAAAGCAAACTAAAATTAAAATTATTGCAATGGCACAAAGGGGTTGTAGGACAAGGAATATGTGGCGGTGTTTTTTTTGGCTTTTTCTAGACTTTAGGTAATGCAAAAACAGATTCAATCTAAAGGGGAAAACAAAGGTATACCTAACGGGCAACAAGGTCTCTGATACCACTTGATGTAGACTAGGCCTGATCTTCCGAAAGGTATGATAGCATCGATTGATGGAGACTCGATGTTCATGATCTAGGCTTCGAACCAAGACTGATTTGGACCCCCACAACTGTTACACCACTGCTCTGTTGGTTATGAACCACGCGAACGCGATTGACCTCGCCGAGAAGGCTTTCCTGCAAGCGAATCGAGAACACAAGCAAGAACAAGATAAATGTAATTTGAAATTGCAAATAAATATGAGGCTTATGATAATGAGAAAGAGTTCAAGTCTTTATTCAAAAGTACTAATCGCCACAGGTGAACAAGATCAAGAACTGGGGCCCTGGTTCACAGCAAGCAGCCTTGGCGGCACAGTTGCAGCAAAACGATATCTGTTTCACGAGGAAATCAAGAACTAAACAAAACCCAAACCCTAAGGAGAGCGACGGCTGCTATTTATAGAGTCTTGGGCGTCACCCCCCTAGATGTGCCCCTTAATGGGCCCAAACACGATACACGGTCCAACGGACCAAAAGACGGTGTCGTAGCACCCTGGTAGATTCTGGATGCTGACTTGTTTTGACGATTCATGTTGATTCTGAAGGGATTTTGATGTGAAACCAATTGGGTTGGTTTCCTTATTCAATTAGCTTTCCATCCATATGTGGATCATCAAAAAGGGAGTCCGGATGCGTCCTGGGTGACCAGTTTAAGGCAGACTGGTCCTGGAGGCCGAGGCAGACTCGAACTTGAGTTGCTTTGGGCCTCCACCTCGGGGACTCAAACCGAATTAGCCTCGGACCTCCTTCTTGACTTGGACACCCTTGCTGGCCTCCTACCCCTCCATACCATTTGCCAAATATGGTCATATGCATGGGTGTCATGTCCTCATCATTATGGCACGAGGTAACGAAAGCTCATCCGCTAGTGAGAGTGATAGTGATGATGAAATGCCTTCTTATGAAGAAATTATGCAACAAAACCTTAATTATGCTAAAGTTTGCACTAGTCAACAAAAGAAGCTCAGGAAAATAAAAGAAAAGCTAGATAGTTCACAAGAAGCATACAAAACTTTGCTTGAACAATATAAGAATTTTGCTAATCTTAATGTTCAACTATCTACTAAAATTGAGCAACTTGAGGCTAGTGCAACAACAAATGCATGCACAATCAATGATGAGCAACTTGTAAAGAAAAATGAAAAATTAAAAGAAAAGTTAGCTAGCTCACAAGATGCTTATAAAAGTTTGCTTGCTAAAATGGAAACCATGTGCAAACATTGTGATGAGCTAACTAATAAAGTTGCTAATCTTGAAGCCATTAGTACAACTCCCACTAAGGCATCTAAAAAGAAAAGTTCTAACATGACTAAAAAGGATGCCTCTACTTCTTTTAATGATTTATGTTTAGACTCACCTTTGTGCAACCAAGTTTGTGTTGAGAAAGTTGTTATAGATGCATGCACACAAGAGGTTGCAAAGGAGAATGAGCAACTCAAGCAAGAAGTTGCTCGCCTCACCAAGGACTTGACTCAAGTGAAAGGCAAGGCGAAGCAAGCCCAACTTCATCAAGATAACACTGTCAAGGGAGTGACTAAGCTTGATGAAGGACAAACCGTGGTTTGCTATGTGTGCCACAAGGAAGGTCACAAGTCCTATGAGTGCAAGGTGAAGAATGGGGGAGGAGCAAAGAAGAAAGAGAAGAAGCAAACAAGCAAGCTCTCCAACACCTACACCAACAAGGTGGACAAGAAGACCTCCACACCTTATCTCTCTTGAAGAAGAAAAATGACAAGGTGGTGGCCATCAATGTGAACAAGCAAGCCAACAATGGGGCCAAACGCTTTTGGGTGCCAAAGGAAATCATTTCCAATATGAAGAGCACCAAGAAGGTTTGGATCCCAAAAGGGAAGTGAGAAGTCCTATGGACTTTAGGGAATTTGGAGACTTGGCAAAGTGTGGATGCATTTTATGGGGTGCATCATGATGGACAAAGACATTGCCAAGTGGGTTAGTGAATACTATGGACCCAAATTCCCCTTCCCATGTTAGGTAACTAGATTCAATTTACTTCAATTGGTACTAGATTTAAATTTTCCTACAATTGGTATCTTTTAGCATCTAGTTACTCTTCATGCCTAGGTTTGCATTTGCATTCTTATATACTTTGTCATGCATACACTAGGTACTTCATATGGTAGGCTTGCTCGGTTTCATTCTTATTCCCTGGAGCAATCCTACATGATTTAAAATTATTTAGGAGCACGACACATAGCTTGTCCTTCAATTGTCCATCTAATATGTGCCAAAGTCCAAATTGTAGATAATTTCTCCCGAATATCGCCTTCGAAAATGACTCTCACATTCATGTGATGTCATATTTCAAGTGGTATTTTTTATTCTAAAATCAATGTGCATGTTTCCTACAAGTATTCCATACTTGTGTGCACAAATTTAGGGGGAGGTTACTCTACAAGTTGGATGCTTTGAGACTAACACCTTTTCAAGCTTATCATGTGTGTAGTAGTCTCATTGCAAGGAAAATGGAGTCCCCGGAGTTAAGCATCATACTTCAAATATCCACCACCGATTGCAAGTGGTAGAAATCAAATTGATTTCTACATGTGGTATTTCTAAACCAATATCATCATGTTGATTTCATTTTGATATTTATATGCTTTCTCCGTGCATTATATAGATTAAATTCCCTTGTGCAATACTTTGCCAATTATGCATATGTTTTGCCTTCTATCATATGTATGCATATATTTAGGGGGAGCTTAGTCTATATAATGTGAGAGTCAAATTTTATGATCTATTTTACTCTACACTCAAAGGATCACAAAGTTTGACCCTCCCTTATGCTACTAATGTCTTCCTTTTTGGTGTTTGATTCCAAAGGGGGAGAATTTAGAGGATAAAAAACAAGCATTAATTTGTAGTAATGGTTCGAGAAAGGGAGGATAGTAGATTATGGATTATCCTATGTAATGGGGAGAATTTATAGGAAGCAAGGCTTAAATCCATAATACCACATGGGGACATTTGCAAGGGCAAGATGAGTTTTTATGTAGACTTACAAGTAGTATCTTTTAGCATCATATAATCTTGCCCCTTGCATTGCATCCTAGCAAGTAGATAGGTTTTAAATTCAAAATTTTTATTATTTGCTTGTTTTGGTCGTGTTGTCATCAATCACCAAAAAGGGGGATATTGTGAGGAAAATGGACCCTAGGCCCATTTACTTTGGATTTTGGTGTTTGATGACCAACACAACCAAATTGGACTAATAAATTTGCATGTGTTTGTTTTGTAGTTCAATAGGGTGCAAGACGTGACTTGGACAAAGGCGACGTGATGATCCGATGATCAACATCTCAAGCAAGACCTTAGGAGCACAAGAGAAGACCCAAGATATCAAGCAAAGTCCAAGCATGAAGATTGGAACCAAGCCGCATGCAAGATCATGAAGAAACGAGCTCACAGAAGCGACCGGACGCTGGATGAAAAGCGACCGGATGCTTCGATCAGAGGCTCGGCAACAGCAGCAGAGACCGGACGCTGGACTGGATGCTGGCAACAAACCGACCAGACGTAGGACAACAACGTCCGATCGAGTACAGAGAGGTTTCAGAGCGGCGAACTTACAACCGGACATGTTTGGTGGCAAGTGACCAGACGCTGGCAGCGTCCGATCAGTTGTTCGTGGCTCCAACAGTCGAGACGACTGGATGCGTCCGATCAGGACGACTCTAGTGTCCGGTCAGTAGCAGAAAAGCTGGATTTCATCCCCAACGGCTACTTTCTTAGTGGGGCTTATAAATACAAACCCCAACCGGCCAAATGGCATATGTGGAGCTGAGGAAATATACCAAGGGTGTTGATACACTATTTTAGTGATCTTCAATTGCATAGTGCTTAGTGTTTTATTAGGTGATTAGCGTAGGTGCTTTGCGAAGTGCTTAGGTTGATTAGACCACCACTTATGCGCTTGCTCTAGGTTTAGTCCTAGTGTTTGGTGAGGTTTGCATACCTCTTATCACTTGGTGCTTGTGAGCACCATTGTTGTACATCGGAGGGGCTTGTAGTCTTGTGAGATCACACCAACCACGTTTGTGGTGTGGCCGCCACCGTGTACCGGAGGGAACAAGTCCCGCGGCGTTTTGCCTGGAAGCTTGATAGTGAAGACGGTGGGGAGCATCCAGGAGAGGCTTGCCGAAAGGCACATTGAAGACCCACTTGCGCATGGGGAAGGCCCGAGGCTATCTACGGAGTTACCTGATCGAGAGCTTGGCCCTTGCGAGGGATTCCTTGCGAGGACTAGAGGGAAGCTTGCACGCTTCTCGATACCTCGGTAAAAATACCAGAGTCGTCGATGGGAGTTTGCATATCTCTACCTTGCTCTTTAGCTTCCGCATTTACATTGATTGCTTTACTCCTTTTGCGGTAGAGATAGCAACACACTAAAACCGTAGTTGCACATTTAGATAGTTTATCTTTTACAAAGGTTTTGCTAAGGTTTGAAAAAGAGGCCATAGTTTCAGAGTTAGATTTTTAAGTTGCCTAATTCACCCCCCCTCTTAGGCGTCACGGTCCCCTTCAGGACTGATGTGAGAGACCTCTCTCAAATCCTCAAAATTTTCAAAATATTTTGCCTTAGGCTATAATTCTTTTTAAGAAAATATGCAATAAAAGGGGCGAGGAGCAACATGTGGTTACATAATAGGGTTTTATGACCAATAGGAGCTTCAAATGGTCTCCCTATTTGTGGATAAACACAACAGGTGCTCAAAAGATAACCGAAAAGAAACGACAAAGCAACATACATGCACATGCCATGCAATACTTGAAAGTTAGTCTAGTTGGTTGTCAAGTTTGATCCAAGGTTAAGCTTCTTCACACGCTTTTCGGTGGTTATCTTAACCATGTTAGACAAGCCCTAAGTGCATTACAAAAATTAAACATGTTTTATATTACAATGCAATGCAAGGGACAACACAAGCTCATTATTTAGTGAAGTTACTAAAATCAAGCACATTGAGCTCATTCCTCAACCAACAAAATGTAGCCTCATCTAGCGGTTTAGTGAAGATACCCACCAATTGATCCTCGGTCCTTACACCTTCTAGTGATATATCATGTTTAGCAACATGATCTCTAAGAAAGTGATGGCGTATATCTATGTGCTTGGTGCGAGAGTGTTGAACCAGATTATTAGCAAGCTTTACCATGCTCTCATTGTCACACAAAAGAGGTACCTTTTCTAGAACTACACCATAGTCTAGCAAAGTTTGTTTCATGTAAAGAATTTGTGCACAATAAGCACCCGCAGCAATGTATTCTGCTTCAGCGGTGGACAAAGCCACACTATTTTGCTTCTTGGAGGTCCAAGACACTAGTGATCTATCAAGCAAGTGGCACCCTCTGGATATGCTTTTTCTATCAATTTTGCAGCCGGCATAATCCAAATCAGAATAGCCAACTAGTTGGAATCTAGCTCCTTTGGGATAACAAAGACCAATGCTTGGTGTGTGCTTAAGGTACCTAGGGATTCTTTTAATGACAACCAAATGAGCTTCCTTAGGATTAGCTTGAAATCTAGCACACATACACACACTAAACATGATGTCGGGCCTAGATGCGATCAAATATAATAAGCTACCAATCATAGAGTGGTAGATAGTTTGATCAACCGTTTTACCTCCCTCATCTAGGTCGAGATGTCCATTTGATGGCATAGGTGTCTTGATTGGCTTACATTCATCCATTTTGAACCTCTTGAGAAGGTTCTTGGTATACTTTTATTAAGAGATGAAAATCCACTCTCTCATTTGCTTCACTTGAAAACCAAGAAAGAATGTAAGCTCTCCAATCATAGACATCTCGAACTCTGTTGACATCAATTCACCAAACTCTTTGCAATAATCTTCATTTGATGATCCAAATATGATATCATCAACATATACTTGACAAATGAAGATCTCTCCATCAAGCTTCTTGGTGAATAGTGTGGTGTCGACCTTCCTAATGGTGAAGCCCTTCTCAATGAGGAAATCCCAAAGGCGCTCATACCAAGCTTTTGGGGCTTGCTTAAGCCCATATAGCACCTTGGACAACCTATATACATGATTAGGATATCTAGGGTCTTCAAACCCGGGAGGTTGATCAACATAGACTAGTTCATTTATGAAACCATTTAAAAATGCACTTTTAACATCCATTTGATATAATTTCATTTCATGATGCGATGCATATGGAAGGAGGATATAAATGGCTTCAAGTCTTGCAACCGGTGCAAAGGTCTCTTCAAAATCCAACTCTTCAACTTGAGAGAACCCCTTTACATCTAGTCTTGACTTGTTTCTCACAACAATGCCTTGATCATCTTGCTTATTGCAGAACACCCACTTTGTTCTAATTACTCTGGCACCTTGTGGTCGCTCTTCAAGTGTCCAAACTTCATTGCGGGTGAAGTTGTTCAACTCTTCATTCATGGCATTTATCCAATCCGGATCTTAAAGAGCTTCTTATACCTTTTTAGGCTTAATGCAAGAAACAAACTAGTGATGTTCAATAAATGAAGCAAGTTTTTGAGAGCGAGTCATTATACCCTTTGAAGGACTCCCTATGATGAGATCTTGTGGATGTGCTTGTAGTAGAGGTGAATTTCTTCTATCAATCACTTGAGGGGGAGGTTGTGGAGCATCAACATCTTGAGCTTGTGCCACCATTTGATCATGAGAGACATGAGTATCTTCATTTTCCACTCTCCCATCTTTATCATCATCTTGTGGCACATTTGATGAAGAAGGTGGATCAATCACTTATATATCATCTTTATCATCTTTGGGCTTGATGTCTCCAACCGGAATGTTCTTCATGGCCTCCCTCAATGGTTCATCACCTACATCATCATGATTCTCATGTGCTCCTTGGGAGCCGTTAGATTCATCAAATTTCCACATCATATGTTTCTTCAACCAAGCCGGTGGCATGATTAAATACTTGATATGCTTTGGACTTTGATGAGTAACTAACAAGAAAGCCAATATCACAACGTCTTTGGAACTTCCCTAGGTGTTGCCGCTTCTTGTAGATGTAGTATTTTCAACCAAACACCCAGAAGAATGAGACGTCTGACTTCTTCGCATTGAGCAACTTATAAGGGGTCTTGCTAAGAAACTTTTGAAGAAATAGGCGGTTGGATGCATAATATGTGGTGTTGATAGCTTCTGCCCATAGAGCTTTAGGTGTATTGTACTCATCAAGCATTGTTCTTGCAAGTGTGATAAGTGTCTGGTTCTTTCTCTCTACTACACCATTTTGTTGAGGAGTGTATGTTGCGAAGACCTCATGCTTGATCCCTACTTCATCACAATATGCTTCAATGTTTGTATTGTTAAATTCTTTTCCATTGTCACTTCTTATCTTCTTGAGCTTCACTTCAAATTCATTTTGTGCTCTCTTGGCAAATTTCTTGAAACATGAAGCCACTTCGGTCTTGTCATGAAGGAAGAACACCCAAGTATATCTAGAGTAGTCATCAACAATCACAAGACAATAGAGATTTCCTCCCAAACTCTTGTAAGTTGTTGGTCCAAATAAATCCATGTGAAGGAGCTCTAGCACTCTTGTTGTTGACATATAAGCTTTTGTTGGATGAGTGTTTGTAACTTGCTTGCCGGCTTGACATGCACTACAAAGCTTGTCCTTCTTAAATTTCACATCCTTCAAACCTCTCACCAATTCATTCTTCATTAGCTTCTTGAGTGAGCTCATCCCAACATGTGCAAGCCTTCTATGCCATAGCCACCCAAGTGATGTTTTGGTGAATAAGCATGTCTTCAAGTTTGTATCTTCGAAGGTGAAATCCACTAGATATAGGTTGTTGTATCTAAATCCCTTAAATATAACTTGATCCCTAATATTTGAGTTGGTGTAGTGACGGAAAGATCACCTTGATGAAGCACCGTCACAATATGCCCATATTTGTCAATGGGGAGGACACTCAAGATCTTCCTTACAACATCGGAGGGTTGCATTTGTGTGAGTCTAAGCCCATTGACTTCCTCTACAAGAACATTCAAGCGTGAATACATCTCATTAGCACTTTCTCTAGGAAGCATCTCAAATGAATTTAGCTTTTTCATCACAAGGTGATAGCGTTCCTCACGCTCACTCTTGGTTCCCTCATGGAGTGCACAAATGTCTGACCATAGTGCATGGGCATCTTTGTGGTTCTGCACACGCTTAAAAACATCCTTGCAAAGGCCTCTAAAGAGGGTGTTTCTAGCCTTTGCATTCCATTTCTCGTAATTAACTTCATCGCCATGAAGGTTTGTGGGATCCTTAGGTTTTGGGAAGCCTTGTGAGGCGGCTCTAAGAACTCCAATATCTAAGGCTTCTAGATAAGCCTCCATATGAATTTTCCAATAAGGAAAATCATTTCCCTCAAAGATAGGAGGGGGTCCATCCCTGTGGGACATCTTGCTTTAGGCGGTTAAGCCTAATTTAGCGAGCACGAGGCTTTGATATCAATTGAAAGGATCAAGATGCCCAAGGGGGGGGTGAATTGGGCTAATTCTAAATTCTTTGCAATAATTAAGCCCTACACTTAGCCCACTTCACCCTTGTGCCTAGAATGTGTTTCTATTGTTCTAACACATAAAAGTTTTGCACCCTAGGTTCTAATCCTACTCTAGTATGACAATTCTAGGAATGTAAAGGCATGAAACAAATTGCTCAAATGTAAATGCTCAAAGTAAAGAGAGAGAAAGGAATGCAGTGATGTTTTCCCGAGGTATCGGAGAGTCGCCACTCCCCACTAGTCCTCGTTGGAGCACCCGCGCAAAGGTGTGGCTCCCCCTTGATACGCGCAAGGATCAAGTGCTCTCTACAGGCTGATTCTTCAACACTCTGTCGCGGTGAATCGCCCACAATTGCTCACAACATGAGTTGGGTCATCCACAAGCTCCGTCGAATGATCACCAAACTCCCTATCACCACCGAGCCATCTAGGTGATGGCGATCACCAAGAGTAACAAGCACAAACTCTCACTTGACCAAGCCAAGCCTAATAAGAAGGGTGGATGCACACTTGCTACTCTCTATGCACTAATGGGGTCCTTAATCTTGGATTCTCAAATCTCAATCACCTCACTAGGCTCTTAATCTCCCTTGCACTTCAAAGGTGTTTCTCAGCTAAACAAATGGGCAAGAGACCTCCCTTGGATGAGTGGAGTAAGTATTTATACCCCCTCATTCAAAACATAATGTTTGGAGGCTGAGTCAGCATTCTGCGGGGTGACCAGACGCTCTGGTCAGTGTGACCAAATGCTCCAATCAGTTATACCCACCACTATGTTAGAAAGAGCCGCTAGTCACTGACCGGACTCTGACCAGTGTCCGGTCAAGAAAAACGCTCTCTGGAACCTTACCGATGTTGACCAGACGCTAGCACCCAGAGTTCGATCACTTCACTATTCAATGTCTAGTCAGTTACCGGATCCTGACCAGCGTCCAGTCAGCACCAACCGTACGCGTCCGGTTAGGAAATAGTCTCTCTAGAACCTCTCTAGAGTTGACCGAACGCAAGTACCCAGCGTCCGATGCACTTTCACTCAGCGTCCGGTCAGTACCAGACGACTGTAGTTGATCAAATGAACTGACCGGACTCACCCTCCAGCGTTCGGTCACAACAAGACCAGCGTTCGATCAATCATTTGACCCTCCATTCACTTCCAACTCGAAATCCTATATGAATGAAGTTTACTCCAATTGATCTTAGGGCTATTCCTGAGCTACCTAGTGCTAGGTTTGATAAGTGTGCACCATACCTAACCCACTAGACTTACCTAGGTCAAGCTACTAGTCCATACCCCCCTTAATAGTATGACTAAAGGAAAAACAAAGTCCTAAACTACTCTAAGTGTCTCTCCATCACCAAACGTCACTTAGAACTAGTCCGTCCTTAACCTTGTTGTCCATCCTTTGAAAACCAAAATGATTTCCATTGACAGAGGCATGACAACCATGATTGCCCAATCAATTGCCATTACCATGACCTAACTCAAATTGCCTCTGCAAAACACATGTTAGTCATAGTAATCTCGTGTCATCACTAATCACCAAAACCCAACTAGGGACCTAGATGCTTTCACAAGGATTTCATTGGTTATCTTATGATTGATTGTGATCATCTTGTGATTGGCTCACTCCTCGACACATTAGTATAATCATCACCGCCATCTCTTGTATTACATTCTTAGTGTTACTATGCTCTTTAGTGTAATTAGTTTTGAGAGCTAGCTTGTGTCGGGTCTAGTGGTTAGTGAGGCTCTTTAGTTAGTCTTTGAGAGCTCACTAACTTAGTATAGTGGCTTAGCCAATTATGTGCTTAGAGATCATAGTCGCTAGAATTATGGTAGGTGGCTTGCATTTTTAGTAGGCTAGCGCAACACTCACTTCGCCGTTTAATTGTCCAACCCCTTTGCTAAGTGTTGTTGTAGAAATTTTTAATAGGCTATTCACCCCCTCTAGCCATTAGGACCTTTCACATGAGCAACGTGCAATGCAGCCCTCCAAAGGCACACAAGAGTGTGCATTGTACCCCTCCATTGAAACGTACAACACAACACACACATACAACAAGGGTTGACACTCCGCATCCAAATTTGCTTTCGACCTAGCTCCTCAAGTGGAACAAGCCACATATATGCATAGCATATCTCATACACTTTCATCCTAACTTCATATAAAAGGGTTAAACCAGAGGTGCTATGTTTGGAGTGATATGAATTATAAGCTATCTATCAGCCTTCTAAACTTCCAAAGTGGTACTCAACTAGCCAACTATAACCACACATGAGCTACATGAACCAACTTCACTACTAACGGCCTAGGGTATTTCGAGAACATTAAGATGACTTACCTTCAGAATAGTTGAGAAGGCCAAAACGGTCTATATTTGAAATCATAGGGTGCATAAGTTGAGGAAGCTAGTAACAACGTTAGACATTTTTGTGACCTTTTCTCAACAAACATGCATGGTTCTTACAAAACATGTCAATTAATAACTAAACTTATATATAGAACCAGAAAAACAAGTGTACACATTTACCTCTCGTTCACATGATAAATAGCTTTCCCCCCATCTAGCTGTTTTGAGTTGTGTTGACAACAAAAAGTTGCAAGTTTTCCTAATGCAATCGCTGTTTGGGTAAGTTCTACCAGTTGCAATTATCCATTTTAGTGCAAAGAAGGTTCCATAGATAAAACATATGCCCCAAGTTCTGTACGTAGATAAAAATCAATTTAAATATTAATAAAGAACATCTATATATACATTGTACAGAATAAATGATGTATCTATACAAACCAGGATCCATCCTTCTTTTGATTGTTCTCAATATATATGGTAGCTTTGTTTACATATTCTCTTATCTGTTCACTGTGGTACCCAGGATAACTCTCTCCAAAGAGTATCAGAGCTTGCATTATTGAGGAAGTACATTCAACCGTCCTGTGTTATTGGACTCATTCAGTTACAAAATTCATCCTAGTACAATATTCGAGCAAGTTCAGATTGAGAAAATGTCGTCCAAGTTCTTACGGGTAATCGATGACAAGATTTCGAAAACTCTCCAAAGGATTCAAAATCTAGGTTATTAAACAAAACAATTATATCAGTGCATATGTACCAAAAAAAATGTGGAAAGTCAATACTTAAATTGAAGGTTAATTTTCAAATAAGATATCAATAACATTGTTGTATTGAGAAAAAACCACTACTGGGAGGTTAGTAGAGGTGATTATATCTCCATCCCCTCTGAGATCAAACCCTAGGTTAGACGTCCTTTGTGCCTTACCAACCCATCTATTTATGAGGTGCCTACATTCACTTTCTCTATCTCAAGTACTATTGGCACAATCCCTCATAGGCTTTTATAGGTGAGGGCATGCATGTGTGCTGTGGTATTACATAATTGATTTATAGAGGTGGCTAGATTTTCATTTGTAAACTTAAGACTACCTCTAGAAATCGATTGGTAGAGGCATGTGTTTTTGCCACCTCCAAATAATGATATTTACAGGCGACAGTTAGTAACGTGGCATGCATCTAAAAATCATTTTCCAAAAAATAAAAATCGGTCTAAAGATAACAATTCAAGAGTTTTTTGTGCGAAATATGTGCACATGCGGTTCCTAGGATCTTATTGAGCACTACAACTCAGGTATATGACATATCTCGATCTAGGGCCATTTCAAAAAAAATTGGGCTCTAAACAATCTCAAATAAACAGTTACTATTTTTTTACTGCATCAATTTTTCAAGGCATGTCAAATCACCTACCATGACTAAATATAGAGTTCAATTCCAACTGTCTCTAGAAATGCCTCGACTTCTAGAGGTGGTTGGTGTTAATGGAGGGCTTTTTATGGGCCGGTGGGAACACCAATTGATTTTTGGAGGTGTGGCCCATTTCTAGAATTCTTTTAAAGGCAAGGTTTTGATCCAAACGCGAGAAGAAAAAAATGAGAATGCAAAATTTGAAATAAATGTGTACTTAAAGGCAGATGTTCTTTTATGTATCCATTTACCTAGTAGCTAGAAATGTGACATATTAATACTATTCTCACCCGAAGTGACTTTTCTTTTAACTAACCTTATAAAAAATATGACATTGCAAACATTACAATTTGATAGCAGCTAGGTTAGTGGCGATTGGTGAGAGGAATGGTACATGTCATCAGCTAATGGTACAAAAATATGACATTTCAAACATTATAATTTGATAGCAGTACTCAATATACTATCTCATCTGATCCACTAGTTCTTGGGATGTTCAATTTAAAAGTGATTTAGTTAGTTCCAAGATTTAAAAATATACTAAATAATAAAGTGATTAGGTTGCAACACCATTTTTGTAGCACACAGTTTTAAGAACAAAATCAGATACGCACCATATGTGAGCCCAGGAAGTCAAATATCACATATAGCTACAAATAAGGGTAATATCAAAAGACAATGCTCAATATATATCATACTTAGTATAAAGGATATAACCTTAGACATCAAACAGCGGGAAGACAACTTTGATCTTCAAGTGAAGACTCCACTTCCACAGAGACAACTGACTGGTTGATCACAAGCCTAATTCATCCAAACTCTAGCAATCTGGTACCCATCCGAGATTTTTATCCAAATAATTGAAAAATAAAGCAAGCGTAAGTACATGTCGTACTCAACAAATATAACATGAGGTTCATGAGGCTCAAAAGGCTGACACTGGTTTAACTGCAATTAGCTTTTAATGAGTCATCTTTTAGCAATTGGGTGGCAACAAGTTTATTCCCAAGCCCATATAAACACATGATCAGGTATACATGAATAATGAATAGCATAAACAATTAACCATTAATGAGCATCTTTATCATAAGTATCATCAGTGTTCATCATCATTAACCGTTAACGATCATCTATTCCATAAATGTTCCAAGGCCGCTCATGACCGTGAGCACGGCTGATATACCTGTTTTACACTCTGCAGAGGTTGTATACTTTCACTGTGAGTCATGCTTTAACCTTTCACCCGAGGTGGCTAATCTCTTGACCCACTTCCAAGGAAAGTCGGCAATGTTCACTATGAAGCCTTTCAAAGGTTCGTCTAACAAGTTAGGGCAATTAGATTCACTCAGCAAACAGATGTAGAGCCCCCCACTAGTAGAGAAATGGGTTGTAGTCCCGGTTGGGAACTGGCTTTAGTCCTGGTTTCTCAACCGGGACTACGAATCCAGGACTAAAGGTCCTGGCCTTTAGTCCCGGGTCACATAACCGAGACTAAAGGTCCATCCTTAGGAGAAAAATAAACAAAATTGTAGGGAGACCTCTCTTGCGATGTGTGAGATTCGAACCCAGGACCTCTTTCCTCGTGCATAAACTCCTTACCAATTCAGCTATACACCACATGTGATAGGGTCCTAGACACTCTCCTTTTGAATTGACCTGTGGGGTACCTTTAGTCCTGGGTGGGAGACCTTTAATCCGGGTTGGTGACACCAACTGAGACTAAAATGTCACCCTTTAGTCCCGGTTGGTATTACCAACCGGGACTAAAGATTGAAAGACCTTTAGTCCGGGTTGGTAACACCAACCGGGACTAAAGGTGGCCTGCTGCGAAAGCGTGCTAGGACAGGGGCCTTTAGTCTCTGTTGGTAGCTCCAGCCGGGACTAATTCTTCCTTTACTCCCGGACACAAAAAATACCGAGACTAAAGCCCAAAATCGAAGCGGATGAAAGGTCATTTCTCTACTAGTGCCCCTTCCCGATGGCACAATGACACGTAGCCTATACACAAGGGGACAGAGGCCGCACTATACCTGATTCATCAAGCCATTCTTACACCAATAAAGGTAACCACTAACAAGCTAGAAAAGGTCCTCATACTGAGCTAAAGCTAGAGCCATGTAGCCCTCACAGTTGTACTGTAAGTTCTGGATGATCACTTACAGATAAGTCCTTAGGGAGAGGAATCTAGAGCACCATAAAAATAGCCCAATGCTCTGGCCTCATTATTTTATGTTGCTAAAAAAGCATCTTTTAGTATTTATTGCATATTACATTAGTCAAGTTACAAGATCATGGTTGTAGTTGAGCACTTGCATCATACTACCCAATGCATATCCCATAGGAGGCAAGGTATAAGTTCAATTCTAGGGAATCCCTATCAAGGTGACACATGCAAATATGAATTAAATGTATTAAAGTTGATAGGAAACAAGGATGATCCTATGCTATACTTGCCTTAAACTTACATCCTTCTTCTAGTTCAAACCTTCAAAGATCTGCTTCTTGATTCACCACGTATAGCTCACCGACTAGACATGATCATAGAGCACCACACAAGCATCCATGCAATCATACACGAAGCAAACAATAGATCTAAATTAGAACATTACACCAAATATAAAATCAAGATGACAAGTTTGTAAAACGAATCTACGTCTTGCTACGAACACACAGACGCGAAAAGCACTCTAATCAGAGCTATAACGAAAAAGTTATGAATTAAACAAGATTTCCTTTAATAAAATAATAGATTAAATCAAACCTTGAATTTCAAAAGTTGAAAATATATTTAACAGTAGGATGAACATGTAGATTACTCAATTACGAATCTAATGCACCTTGAATGGATCAAAACAGAGTTAAAACGAAGATTTTATGGTCTAAATAAGACTAGTGCAAAACTGTAAATAGATGAAAACGTATTTTGAATCTAATCCGAAGAAACTATGTTTTCAAAAGAAGAAAACATATTCAGGGAATATGTCATGGACTGCGGGTTCTAATATAGAAAAGTGCAGGGGCTCTTTAGAAAAATTGCCAGGTGAATCGGTATGGTGAGATCTGGACCGTTAGATCTGATTTGGATGGCTTAGATAAAATCGGAGGGGGAGAGAGAGAGTGCTGTCGCCAGGGAAGGAAGCCGACGGTGGCGAGAAGCTCACCGGCGGAGCTAGATTGGGGCCTACGGACCACCACACAGCAAAGTGAGGGCACGGGGAGAGAGAGGGGATGATGGCGAACTCACCAAGGGGCTTCACATGGACGAGGGCGGGTCTGTGGCGACATGCGGCTCCATGGGGCGGACGGGCGATGACGGCGTGCTTAGGGTTGCGGCGGCTGCTGCTCAAGCGAGGGCGGCACTGGGGCTTTACGGTTGGGTGGAGGCGGTGCAACGCGGGCCGACTATTTATGGGCGACTAAAGGCGTGGGGTGCACGCCAAGACACGGCGTAGGCGGCGTGGACTCGGCAACTGTGGTGGTGGTGTCTGGCTCGAACACAAGCAGGAGGTAGGAGATGACGGCACGGCTGACACGTGGGCCCGGCACGTCAGCGAGAGGCGAGAGAAGGGAGGGAACGCGAGCGCGGCTGCGTGGGCCGTCGGCTGGGCCGAGCGAGGGGAGAAGAAGGAAGCAACCCGCGATGGGAAACCAAGAGAGCAGGGCGGCCCAAGGGGACAAGGAAAGGGAGCTGGGCCTGCGGGGGAAACTGGGCTGATCGGGCCGAAAGCCAGGGAGAGGGTGAGTTTTCCTTTTCTTTTTCTAAACTAATTTTCCAAACCAATTTCAATTCAAATTTAAATTCCATTTGCATTTTTGACCAAAACCAATACCACAAAATAACTATGCAGTGGCATGTATGCACAAAAATGTTGCTAAATTTCTATGATAAATTTTAATTTAATAAAAAAAATATTATTTACCTATGTTTTGATGAGCACAAAAATACAAAATTAAATCGTTTTAAATCTATTTCAAGAAGAAGCAAATTTTAGAGTGTCATGATTTTCAAAAAACATTTCTTAAATTGGGAGTGATATCCGGCTAACTATCCCTTCGTCAAATCTTTGTGTGCATGTTTAGCAGCTGTTTGTACTTAATTTGTTATTAAAGGTAGTTCCACAAATGGTTTTGTCTGTTCTTATATTAAAGCAAATGTCAACAGCCTCATGTAGTCCAATGCTATACATTTCTGGTGAGATGGATAAGGTTGCATCTTAACTATTGGTACATTACCTCCAGCCACGAATAAGTTCTTTGGCACTCAAATGAAGAGAATGAACCGTCTTTGTTCTTCAAAGGACAAAAATAAAGTTTGTTAAATAAACCTCGCAATTAGGTAAATTGAGAAGCCATTGCAAGTCTAGAAGCCAACAAAAACCATGGATGACATAAATGGCACTAAAATTCATGTTAAAAAAGACAAGTGGAAGCAACTAAATATTTGAAATAGGTGCAACATAAATTGGAGTAGCTAATACATAAAAATGAGAAAATATATTTTAGTTGCATGTGGTGCAAAATAGTACTCATGTTCTCCAAACTTCCTTTTGTAATTTTGCTAGGTATAATTTTGCTAGTTCGCAGTCTTCTTGTTGATTTGCAATGCAACTGTTATATGAACTATCGCAGCTTTTAAGTTCTTATTACTAAAGGAGAATTTGACATGTGCAGTTTAACTTGTTCTGAAAATAGAAATTCATAACATGTGAAAATCATATCCTGAAGGTAAGAAGGCAGTCAATAACATCGAATAGCCATTCTTTTGCGTTCCCAATAAGGTTAGGAGACACCTTTGATAGCAGTAGTATAGCCTAAAGGTATACAGAATAATTGAAGTCATAGAAATAATTGTTTGACATGCTTGTACTAGGAAAACAATTATTCTAATTAACTCATGTACACTGAAGAAGAAACCAACTTGTGCTAACCTTAAGTACTTCGGCAGAACTATCACTTGAGGCCCAACTATTGTCTACAGTTGAAAGTGTCCACGAACCTTTTGATTTATGCCGAGAACAACATACTTGTGCTTTCTTGATATATCTGAGTGCCTTATCCATTTCTGGCACATATTTCTCAATAATGTCCGCTGACAAGAAGGCTTGAATAATAAGGGCTATCTCCCAGTTTTGGGCACCATCGTATATCTATACTGAGAATTGCACATCAAAGTTTTCTCAGTTTATCTCTTAAATGAAAGTTCCCCTTGAGTCACTTGAGGAAAACAAATAGCACTGTATGACTATTTCACGATGAGGTACCAATTGATTCAAAAGGAAATATATAGTATAATTGGCCCTGTTCGGCTTACCCCATATTCAGCTTGTTCGGCTTCTTTTTTTCAGCCAGAACAGTGTTTTTCTCTCACAACAATTCAACCAGAACAATGTTTTTCAGCCAGTTTCAGCCAAAATTCTACTAGCCAAAATATAGCCAACAATCAATCCAAAACAACAGTAGTGTTTTACGTATCATCCCAGCACTTTCAAGAGAACAGTTCTATATATAAACTAAGAAAAAGAAAATACCACAATTCCTAGTACATTTATGCAGTTTAGATCCAAAAGGCAAAGAATCGATCACTAATCAATTACTTTCTTGTCAAGATGTTTGTTCAATTGCATCCATAATAGAAATGAAACGAATGATGTATCAACTGATTATTGAGAAAAATGAAAATAAGTAGTACGTAAAGAGGTATATATATTATTCACACTAGGTTGTCTTCAGAAAAAAAGTAAGGAAACATTTTATGCTTATTTTTGCTTCGTTTGTCCATTTTCGCTCATATTTGAAAGCTTACTAGCCAAACAATCATTTGTTCTGCATGTTTATAGTTTTGTTACGCTTGCAACATTTGTTATTTGTCTGTTCAAACACTATAACAGTGGTTTTTTCAATTCTGAAACCTTGCTTTTGGCTCTATTTCGTCCATGAACTATATATTAAAATAGACGGTTCAGTCCTTAAACCTTTTGTTTTAGGCTCATCCTTGCTACTCATCCTATATGTGGGCATGCCATGTTATCATGCCCTGTCATCTCCAGCACCACCGCAAGCGAAGGTAGACGGTTATTGCTGAGGGGACTGTCGGTGCGAGCAGGGGAGGCTGGGATATGCATGCTTGACATATATATAGCTGACCGGTTCGATGATTGCAGGTGGCGAATATGCAGTGGTCGATGTCCACATGTGGCTGTCCTACGTCTGTCCAAGATGGATCGGTGCATGATAGCGATGGATACGGGAGAGCTGCAAGTTAGTTTAGCCCGTGTTTAGTTGGCTGAAGTTTGGAATTTTTGCTACTGTAGCACTTTTGTTTTTATTTGACAATTAGTGTTCGATTATGGACTAATTAGGCTCAAAACGTTTGTCTCGCAATTTCCCACCAAACTATGCAATTAGTTTTTTTTTCATCTATATTTAATGCTCAATGCACATATCGCAAGATTCGATGTGATGAATACTGTAGCACTTTTTGGGAAATCTTTTTAGAACTAAAGACGGCGTTAGATGGTGGAGTGTTGTGGTAGAGAGGAGGCCTTTGAGCTACAACGCTTTTAAGATTTTCTTAAGAAAAGTAAATATGGTGTGCCACATAGGATGAGAAATGGTGTTGGAGTTATTGCGGCACGAAAAACATAGCAAGCCACGTAGATGAGGAACGGTGATTAGCCTAAAAGAAAAGTTCAAGGAATGAAACAGACACTTCAATAGTTTATAGTTTATAGATGAAATTGAGCTGAAAAGTAATGTTTGATAAGTGAATTAGCCACTTCAATAATTCAAGGAGGAAATTAAGCCTAAAAGTAAACTCTGACAACCGAAATGGCCATTTTGGCAGTTCGGAGGTAAAATTTAGCACAAGTAATAGTTTAGGGACAAAAATAGCTATTCCTCTATATCGTTTAACTAAGAAGCCATAATAGTGCAATTGGTAAATAGTCTCCCAGTGAGGAGCCAACAGCCTTGAGGGTAAGAAGCCGTAATATTGATTTTCTGTATTTACTCACAAAACCTGTAATATTGATTCACAAAAGGGAAAACAAAAGGACCGCTTGACTAAAAACCTATGTCGAATCAAAATTATTACTTAATAAGCACTTCATGGTGCACCGTGTTTAAACCAGATGTGTCATGTTTTTTAACACAAAAAATGTGTATGTGTTTCAAAATGGCCTTCGTGTCCAGTTCAGTTTTAAAATGCTTAGGTACGGTCAGTCAAGTGCTAGTAATTGCAAATACTTGAAATATATAATGCAAGAAGGGATAAAGATAGCAGGAGTAGGGCAGAATTGTATTGGTCTTCATGCCATCTTCAGCAATTCACAGGTAATCATGTATCCTTGAAAGATGTCGTTTGAGTACATCTGAAGTGGGATTTTCCACCCAACAGCAAATCATGTTCAATGCCTGTTTGTCAATGTTTGTAGATATTTTAGTTCTAAGCTCCTATGACCAGGATGAACATAAAACAGGAATATGCAACTAGTAAAGAGAAACATATATAATACAAAGGTGAAGGACTATATTTGCTTACTAATATTCTGAAGATACAGACCATTAAAATAGACATGATTTTTGTTTGAGTACATCTATTATATGCTTTTGTCACCCCTTCCTATAAAAGGGTTAAATTGGATGTGTTATATTTGTACACAAATAAACACCATTTGATAACAATTGGTGTGGCCTCTACAGTGGTTCTCATGCTTAATGTGTACTCTTGATGAAAAATCTACGGGATACTTTGCACCTCTATATTCCTGTTATACTACATTGGCAAAACTCATATTCCCTCCACTTTTAAATATATGACACCTTTAATTGATCCTTTGTAGCACCCGGTTTTAAGGACAAAACCAGATACACACCATATGTAAGCCCAGGAAGTCAAATCTCACATATAGCTACAAATAAAGGTAATATCAATAGACAATGCTTAATATATAACATACTTAGAATAAAGAATATAACCTTAGACAGCAAAAAGCGGAAAGACAACTCCGATCTTCGGGTGAAGACTCCAATTCCACAGGGACAACTGACTGGTTGATCACAAGCCTAATTCCTTCAAACTCTAGCAATCCGATACCCATCTGGGATTTTTTCAAAGATTTTAAAAGTAAAGCAAGCATAAGTACATGTCGTACTCAACAAATATAACATGGGGTTCATGAGGCTCAAAAGGCTAACACTAGTTTAACTGCGATTATCTTTTATTGAGTCATGATTTTAGCGATAGGGTGGCAACAAAGTTATCATAAGCCCATAAACACATTATCAGGTAAACATGAATAATGAATAGCATAAACAGTATTCATTAGTGAGCATCTTTATTATCAGTATCATCGATATTCATCATCATCAACCATTAATGATCATCTATTCCGTAAATGTTTCAAGGCCGCTCGTGACTGTGAGCACGACTGATATACTAGTTTTACACTTTGCAGAGGTCGTACACTTTCACTGTGAGTCATGATTTACCCTTTCGCCCGAGGTGATCAGCCTCTTAACCCACTACCAAGGAAGGTCGGCAGGGTTCACTATGAAGCCTTTCAAAGGTTTATCTAATAAGTTAGGGCCATTAGATCCACTCGGCAAACAGATGTAGAGCCCCTCTTCCCGATAGCACAATGACGCGCAGCCTATACATGAGGGGACAGAGGTCGTACTTACTCGATTCGGCAAGCCATTCTTATGCCAATAAAGGTAACCACTAACAAGCTAGAAAAGGTCCTCATACTGAGCTAAAGCCAGAGCCATGTAGCCCTCACAGCTGTACTATAAGTCCCGGATGTTCGCTTATAGATAAGTCCTTAGGGAGAGGAATCTAGAGCACCATAAAAATAACCCAATGCTTTAGCCCTCTTGTTCCATGTTGCTAAAAAGCATCTTTTAGTGTTTATTGCATATACTATTAGTCAAGTTACAAGATCATGATTGTAGTTGAGGACTAGCATCATACTACCCAATGTAATACCCCATAGGTATTAAGGCATAAGGTAACAAAGCACTAGGAAATCCTTAGTGACAGTCAAGGTAGACACATGCAGTATGAACTAAATGATTAAAGGTGTATAGGACAACAAGGAAGATCCTATGCTATACTTGCCTTAAACTCAGATCATTCTTCTAGTCCAAACATTCAATGAATTGCTTTTTGATCACCAACTAGACATGATCATAAAACACCACACAAGCATTCATGCAACCATACACGAAGCAAACAATAGAACTAAATTAGAATAGTACACCAAACATGTGAAATAGCAAGTGAAAAGGTTTTAAAGACGTTCTACACACAGGCATGAAGAGAACACTAATCGGAGCTACGATTTGAAAGAAACGGCTACCGAAAGATCTACTCATAAGAGAAAATATAAAACTATAAGCTTCATGTGTTTTAACTATATAAAAGCTTATATAAATCGAATTAAGTCAAATTTAGATTTCAATTATAAAACTAAAGTAAAACAAATCATATTTTATTTATAAAATCTAGTTACATAATTACTATTCAGATTAGAGTTTAAACCATGAAAATCCAAAAATAGTGACATGATAAACATTGTTACTAACACATAGATCTCGTTGTAATGAATCTAGCGCAACTTGAACAGGTCAAATCAGAGCTAAAACATAGAAGATACGAATTAAACAAGATTTCCTTTAATAAAATAATAGATTAAATCTAACCTTGAATTTTAAAAGTTAAAAACATATCTAACAGTAATATGAACATCTAGATTATGGAATTACGAACCTAACACAAGTTAAACGGGTCAAATCGGAGTTAAAACGAAAAAATATGGCCTAATGAAGATAGTGGCAATTTTGTAAATATTTTGAAATCAATTTCATATTAAAAATAACTAAAAATTGAATTAACACAGTCCTATGGACCGGGCGTCATTTTTAGAAAAACACAGGGGCTAAAACAGAAAATCTAGGGACATATGTTTAATTATTTTCAATAGAGGGTGGACTGCGGGATGTTTTCAAGGAAACTTAGGGGCTTTTTCGCAAAAGTGCTGGCGCCGACGGGGTTGACTGTGTCATTGGCCACGTGGGTGCCATGTCGCAATGCAGGAGTTGATCGAGGTGGTGGGACGGCCGTGGACCGGCTGATGTGGGACAGTGGACCAAGTCCACCACTGTGCCGTGGACCGAAGGGGTACGAATTAACACGATCTAATCTTGACCGTTGATCAGAGAAGGGACGGCTACGGAGGTTTGGGCAAGACTGTCGGCCGGAGCAAAGAACCTGGCGTGGTGCCTTCATCATTGGCGGCGATGAACCTCGCTGGCAAAATGAGAAAATAGCCTTAGAGGCTAGGGTTGCGTGAAACAAGAGCACGAGGAGAACGAGGGGAAGATGCCGAACTCGACTAGGTAGCTTACCGAGGCATGGAGCGGACGGAGGCGAGGTGGTGCTCGGCGGGGCGGGCATCTCATCGGCGGCTAGGGTTGCGGCTTGGCATGGTGACTCGGCAAGATAGGAGCTTACTCTAAGGCTTGGGGTGGAGGCGGCGGACATGACGCTCGGCTTTTAATGGGCAGAGAGGCTTAGAGCGCATGCAAATCGATGAGGATAGGGCAGCTGCGGACTCTTGGCGGTGGTGTCTGAGTCCGACACGAGGATGAGAGGAAGGAGACACGACTGACAAGGTGGGCCCTCCTACCAACGTGAGAGGGAGTGGGCCTAGGCGTCAGCCAGAGAGGGAAAGAGGGTAGCGCGGCATGTGCGATGCCTACTAGGCCATGGGGTTAGGCCTTCGAGAGCGGGAGCGAGCGACGTGACCTGCGTGGCTGCTGGGCTACGAGGAAATGAGGGAGAGGAGCAGGCCTTCGGGCCAGATTGTGGTAGAAATAATGGTTTTCCATTTTCCAAACCTTTCCTATTTCCCTTTTTCAATCCAAACTCAAATATGATCCAATTCAAATATTGTTTCAAATATACTTTCAATTCAAATTAGGATAAGAACTTTTGGTAGGTTTTCAAAAATAAACTTTGCAACTTTTAAAACTCTTTTATTTTCTAATTTTCTTTTATTTTATTTCAAATTTATTTCCAAAAACAATTCAAACTATTTTGAATCTTGATTCAAATCACTCAATCAATAAATCAAATGCACCAGCATGTATGCGCAACCATGTTGCTACTCCTTATGATGAATCTTAAATTAATGAAAAATTTTCATTTTCCTAGATTTTTATGAGCACAAAATACAAAAATTAAATCAATTTATATCTTTTTTCAAAAAAGAGCAAATTTTTAGGGTGTTACATCCTTTCTTTTCATTCATCTAACTATTCATTTTTCCTACAAATACTTGTGCAAATAGACAAACATGAAAGGCATGCTTACTGTACATTTGATGAAAACTTTAGGGGTACAATTTTCACTTTACATAACTAATTAGTACTCTGTCTGTACCGGTTTATAAGACATTTCACGTAGTTTAAGAGTCAAACTTATTTATAATATTTGATCAATAATTTGGCCAGCATCTTTTAACTATTGTAATACAAACTTGATACTATTAAATTTATAATCAATGTACTATCCAATAATGATAAGTTGATGTCACACCCTAAAATTTTTAATTTTGGGTTGTGCATAGAAAACACTAAATCAAATAAATAATTTCAATGTTGATATAAAATTTCTGAAGTTTAGTTTAAGGTAGTGCAAATTTAGTTATAGAAAAAAATGAATTTTCTATCTTTTCCAAATTAATTTGATGGGTTTTGCTTGATGTGATGTTTGCTTGTTGTGTGACTTGGTGTAATGAGGGAGTAAAATTTTCAAAACACGTTTAGTAAGTCATTTATCTGTCTTCGGCTCGTCTCTATCTTTTTCTATAATCAAATTTCTGCTTTCTCGATCCTAATCTTTTCGTTCGAAATTTTCTCAGATCCTCTTCATTTGCTCTAAATCATTTTTTGAGTTTCTTATTCATTAACCTATCTCGAAAAACATCCTGTGAATTTTTCTGACTTTTTTGGAACCTTTTCTTATTTTTCTGTGAGCATAATCTAATTTTTAGATGCTCCAAAATATATTTTCATGAGCTCTAAATACTTTATTTAGGTTCCTAATGTTGTAAAATATCTCTGAGAATTTTCCCCGAATTTTCCAAGCTTTTGGAGTATTTTTCGTGGCTTAAATATTAATTCTGGACTTTTCTAGAATTATTTTAATCCCGAAATTGATTAAATCCAAAAATAATAAGATATCTCGTTTTCCCACCAAACCTCAAAGCCCATGTGCAATAATCCTAATAAATCTCAAAGATCCATACATTTATTTATTAATGGGCTTTAATAATTATTTAGGCCCATTAGTAAAGGTGGAGGGTGCAAAATCAATTAGTACCATATTCCTAGTTGATGTAGATGTGAGGAGTTCTCCTCCCTATATATTTGTACTAGCACTTTGGCCAAAGCACACCAGAACTATCATAAGGGGAGCCCCTAATTTAGGAATTCCTAAGGTAGTAAATTATAATTTTTCCTCATTTCTCTTCTACGTCATTTCCAACGTCTTGCTTGTGCCACCATCGCTCAGCCTCCCCTAGCCCCTCTCTTGTTCCTTTTGAAAGGTCACGTGAGATGGATGAAGGAAGAAGACGAGGTAATTACAGAATTACCACTTGTTCATAATATCTTCGTCGTTTCTTCATTTTAATTCCGTTTTGTTTCGTTTAAGTTGCATTAGATTCATTTTGACGTGATCTATATGTTAGTAGCGACGTTTACCGTATCACATGTTTTCAATATATTGTTAAATACTAAATTGATTAATACACATGCAACTAGTTTCTAATTAAAAAAGCAATGTAGGTATTAAACTTCTATATTTCGTACATAATAGTTAATATGATTAATTGTAAACTTAAATGTGTTTTAATTAGACTTCGTTTAAACTCGTTTAGTGTTTTCACATGCACTTTTCTTTTTGTAAATTTAAAGTTTAATTGGATTAAATGATACATGCATGTTTATGAATCAAATATGATTAGTCTAACCTGGCTTTTAGAATTAAAATATATTTTATCTAATCTGAATTAATATGCTTCACATGGTTTTGCTCAATTAAAATAAATCAAGTATATAGGTTTTTCTTTTCGTTGGTAATATAAAACTCCTGGTAGTCTTTTCTTTTAACCATAGCTCTGTTCTAGTTGTTACTTGTGACGTTGTGTCTGTGCCGACCAATGCTCTGTGTTAGCAGTGACGTTTAACATGTCTCATATATCATAATTTTATAAGTTAAATGTTAATTTGTTTAAGGGTTATGCAACTGAGTTTATAATTAAAAGCCACTTAGGTGAATACATCAGCCTTTCATAAATCACTATCAATATGATTAATATCGACATTAATAATTTTTTTAATTTATAACATGCTTGGTTCGACTTCAAAACATGATGCTTTTGTTTAATTTTTGTCACATATCCTTTAATCTTTCCAGTTAAATGTTTAAATGACTTAAATGATATGAGATATTTTTATAAATAAAATATAATTAGCTTTAACTCAACTTTTAAAACTGAATATGTTCTGAGTAACCTGTGTTGATACTATTCACATAGTTTTTTTAATTAACATGAATCAAGCTAGTAGATGTTTCTTTTGTAATATATAAAACTGTTCTATAGTCATTTCTTCTTTATGATAGTTCCGTTACGTTTCTTGCGTTCTCTCGACCGTCGTAACGAGCTCTCTTTAGTATGTTGTTTTGTCTCGTGTGGTGTACTGCTCTTAGTTGTCTCTATTTGCTTGTATATTGGTATGCTTGGTTTCTACGATCTGCGAGTAGGAGAAGAGTTGTCCATAAGAGCTGGAGGCCGGAAGCTACAAAAGAGAGGACTGAAAAATTTCTATGAGCAGTTGCCTTGAGTGGAAAGCAAGTGTAAAAGACAAGTATAGCATGGGACCATCCTTGTTTTCTATCAACTTTAATACATTTAATTCATATTACATGTGTCACCTTGATAGGGATTATCTAGAATTGAACTTATACCTTGTCTCCTATAGGATATGCATTGGGTAGCTTTGCTAGTGCTCAACTAAACCATGATCTTATAACATGACTAATGATATATGCAATAAATATTAAAACATGACTATTTAGCAACTTAGAAATATGGGGCTGGAGTGTTTAGCTACTTTCTAAATGCTTCAGATTCCTCTCCCTAAGGACTTATTGTAAGCGAATATTCAAGACTTACAGTACAACTGTGAGGGCTATATGGCTCTGGCTTTAGCTTAGTATGAGGACCTTTTCTAGCTTGTTAGAGGTTACCTTTATTGGTGTAAAAATGGCTTACCGAATTGAATATAGGACAGCCTCTACTCTTATGTGTATAGCTGTGGTAGAATTGTGCCATTCGATAGGGGGTTCCTATAACTGTTTGCCGAGTGAATCTAATGACCCTAACTTGTTAGATGAATCTTTGAAAGGCTTCATAGTGAAGCTTGCCTGTTCACCTTGGTAGTGTTTTAGGAGTAATTAACCCAGGCTTATGGGTATCATGACTCACAGTGAAAGTGTACAACCTCTATAGAGTGTAAAATTGGTATATCAGCCGTGCTCACGGTCACGAGCGGCCTTGGACCCTTATGGAATAGATGATCACTAAGAATTATCCATTTATGCTATTCATTATTCTTGTTTACATTGATAATGTGTTTTACTTTAGGATTGAAACAACTTGTTGCTACTCTTATGCTAAAATTGTGATAACTAAAAGCGAAATGTTGTTAAACCTATGTCAAGCCTTTTGAGCCTCATGAACCCCATGTTACACTTGTTGAGTACGTCACATACTTACGCTTGTTTATTTTCATTATTTGGATAAAAATCCCAGATGGGTAATAGATGGCTATGGTAATGACGACTTTTCTGAGGATTACTAGACTTGTGGTTAACCAGTTGATGTCCCTGTGATATGGAGCTTCAGCGAGAGATTTATCTTTATACTTCCGCTATATTTATGTGAAGACTCTGTCTTATTATTCGTGATGTAATAAATACTTGTGATGATACTATTTATAATTTGTCGGCTTATGTGTGTGACTGATCTCTGACGCACATAAGATTACGCATCCTATTTTTATCCTTAAAATCGGGTGTGATAGTTTATAATCATAAATAAAATAAATAGATGGCCAAAATATAATTTATAAGGTCATGCCATGTTAGACTACGCCTTATAAACTAGATCGGAGGGAGTATGTAGCACCCAGTTTTAAGAACAAAACCATATACACACCATATGTGAGCCCAGGAAGTCAAATCTCATATATAGCTACAAATAAAGGTAATATCAAAAGACAATACTTAAATACATAGCGTATTAGTATAAAGAATATAACCTCAGAGTATAGACAGCGGAAAGACAACTCCGATCTTTAGGCGAAGACTCCAAATCCACAAGGACAACTGACTGGTTGATCACAAGCCTAACTCTTCCGAACTAGCAATCTAGTACCCATCCGGGATTTTTATCCAAATAATTGAAAATAAAGCAAGCGTAAGTACATGTCGTACTCAACAAATGTAACATGGGGTCCATGAGGCTCAAAAGGCTGACACTGGTTTAACTGCGATTAGCTTTCAATGAGTCATGATTTTAGCAATTGAGTAGCAACAAATTTATCACAAACCCATAAACACATGATCAGGTAAACATGAGTAATGAATAGCATAAACAGTAATCATTAATGAGCGTATTCATCATCAGTATCATCTGTGTTCATTATCATTAACCATTAGTGATCATCTATTCCGTAAGGGTTCTAAGGCCGCTCGTGATCGTGAGCACGGCTGATATACCAGTTTTACACTCTGCAGAGGTTGTACACTTTCACCATGAGTCATGATTTACCCTTTCGCCCAAGGCGGCCAACCTCTTGACCCACTACCAAGGAAGGTCGGCAGGGTTTACTATGAAGCCTTTCAAAGGTTCGTCTATCAAGTTAGGGCCATTAGATTCACTCGACAAACAGTTATAAGAACCCCCTATCAAATGGCACAATTCCTTCATGGCTATACACATAAGAGTAGAGGCTGTCCTATACCTGATTCGACAAGCCATTCTTACGCCAATAAAGATAACCACTAACAAGCTAGAAAAGGTCCTCATACTGAGCTAAATCCAGAGCCATATAGCCCTCATAGCTGTACTATAAGTCCCGGATGATCACTTACAGATAAGTCCTTAGGGAGAGGAATCTAGAGCACCATAAATAGCCTAATGCTCTAGCCCCCTTGTTCCATGTTGCTAAAAAGCATCTTTTAGTGTTTATTGCATATACCATTAGTCAAGTTACAAGATCATGGTCTTTAATTGAGCACTAGCATCATACTACTCAATGCAATAACCCAAAGGTATCAAGGTACAGGATAACAAAGTACTAGGAAAATTATTATGGTTGCCAAGGTAGACGCATGCAGTATGAATTAAATGATTAAAGGTGAATAGATAACAAGGAAGATCCCATGCTATACTTGTCTTAACTTGCTTTTCCCCCAAAGCAATATGCTCAAAAGCCTTTAGTATTCAACTTTCAATCTTCTGCTTCCAATTCTCACCTTCTAGTCTTCAGAGAACAACTTCTTAATCACCACGTAAACCTCACCGATTGACTGAACCATATATCACCACACAAGCATCCATACAATCATATATGGAGCAAACAATAGATCTAAATTAGAATAGTACACCAAACATAAAATCAAGATGAAAAGTTTGTGAACCGAATCTACGTCTCACTACGAACACACAGACACGAAAAGCACTCTAATCGGAGCTACGATGAAAAAGATACATCTACCGAAAGATCTGCTCATAAAACTATTTGTTTTATGTGTTTTATTTATATAAAAACATATATAAGATATTTTATAGAGATTATAATTTAAGTCAGATTTAGATTTGATTTATAAAACTAAAGTGAAACAAATCATATTCTATTTATAAAATCCAGTTGCATAATTGTTATTTAAGATATGATTCAAACCATAAAATTCTAGTATTAGTGACATGATAAACACTGTTACTAATGCGTAGATCTTGATGCTATGAATCTAACGCAACTTGAATGGACTAAAACGGATCTAGGACGCAGAAGATATGATTTAAACAAGATTTCTTTTAATCGAATAATAGATTAAATCTAATCATAAATTTTAAAAGTTAAAAACATACTGAACAGTAGTATGAACATGTAGATTATGAAATTACGAACCTAACGCAATTTGAACGGATCAAATCGGAGTTAAAACGGAAAAGTTATGACCAAAACAAAATTAGTGGTAAATCTGTAAATAAGTGAAAACGTATTTTGTATCTAAACCGACGAAACTACGCTTTCCAAAGAGGAAAACAGATTCTAAAAAAAGTGCTATGGGCTGCGGGTTTGAAAATAGAAAACTGGAGGGGCTCTTTTAAAACAAACCAGCGACGACGGCGACGGTGACGGCGACGGCAACGGCGACGCCGACGGCGAGAGAAAGAGAAGAAAAATATAATTTACTACACGAGGGATTTCCCAAACTAGGGGCTTCCCTTACGGTAGTTTTGGTGTGCTTTGCCCAAGGGGTTGGTTGATATATATATAGGAAGAAAAACTCCCCACATCTACGTCAACTAGCGATATGGTACTAATTGATGTTACACCCTCTACATTTACTAATGAGTCTAAATAATCATTAAAGCCCATTAGTAAATAAATGCATGTGCCTTTAGGATTTTATTAGGATTATTACACATGGGCTTTGAGCGTTGGGAAAAATGAGAAATTTATTATTTTTGGAATTAATTAATTTCATGGATAAAACAATTCTAGAAAAGTCCAGAATTGATATTTAAGCCACGAAAGATACTCCGAGACCTTCAAAAATTGGGAGAAAATTCCTAGAGACACTTTGGAACATGATGAACCCAAATAAAGTATTTGGATCTCATAAAAAGATTGTTGAAAACTTGGAACATAAAGATTAAGGTGAAGGAGGTAGGAATTAAATTCCAGAAAAAAGCTAGAAAATTCCTAGAGATAGATATTTGTCTCCTAAATGTATAAAAACACACATTTTGCACATAGAAACACGAGGTGCGACCGGCATGAATGCAACAAACACGTTTCTACCTTATGATAAATTTTAAATTAATGAAAATTTTATTTTCCTATGTTTTCATGTGCTCAAAAATTCAAAAATAAATCATTTTAACTCTATTTTCAAAAGTGGCAAATTTTGGGGTGTTACAGAGTAATTGAAGAAATGTTGTTGGTTAAAAAAGTTTAAGCAAAAAGGTTCAATTGCTTCATATATATTTTTTTAAAAATAGAGGGAGTAGGTGGATACAATGCTAGTACATTTTAGTACTGATGGGTCTCAGGTTTTGAGGCTGAATACTACTTCAACAATGGTTGGGAAAATTAAGGTTTGATGGTTTCCTCTGGTTTGCTAATAACAAGACATCGTCTACTCTTATGTCATGTGTCTCCTTGATTTAGTTCTATGGACTTGTATACCTACGTGATGTAATAATGGTATACTGTGAGTATTGTCGATCATGCATGTTTTTTTTCTCTAAATAGATTAAGTGATAGATATATGTGACAGCCAAAGTATCTTGGGACTATCACAGGTACAGACATGAAATTACAATAAGGAATTTTAGTATGTTTCTACCATGGTCCATTAGCTAGGTGGCTCCACAAAGTCGTCTCATCCATGCATACACCGGCACATTCATGATTTCATTGGCTCATTCATGCATAAACGTTTATGAGTAGAACAAAAAAATTAAATGCATTACTTTGAGAGAGTATATGTGAGAGAAAATCAGAGAAACAGGCAACCTTTGTAACAGGACATAAGCCAATGTATTGAGTAGTTTCACCTTCGTAGTGGATATGTTCCAATATGTGGTTCAAAGCCCTTTCTCTTAGCTTATTCATCGGCCAACTGTTCAACATTGGCTCCACAAACGTGTTCAAAAAATTTGAAATAGTTTTGTATATTGCTGAAGGTCTGTAGCGCATGTCCTCCTATGAAATGAAAAGCCAGATTAATATAAATAAATAATGTCGTCAAATCACAAGCAAAATAAATGTTGGACGACTTCACCTTCGCCAAAAGCAATGTCTGAGTGGATACATGCATTTTTAATCGGAAAGAAATGTGTTGAGTACGCGGGTATGAATAAGTAAAAAAAGTTAATACACGTGATCGCGATACAAAATCTCCAGATCTTGGATGTGATAGTAATTTTAGGTAATGGTGTAACACATTTCTCATAACTATATTTTAGCAATATTTAATCTATGTGTAGTAGCAAGTATGTCCGTCATTTACGATAAAAGAAACACTACCAAAATAGTGGAGTTCTCCTTGTGTTTTTAAGTAGTAATAATAACACTACTACCGATCATAGCATATGAGAATCCTCACTAGGAAGCATTTAGTAGGAAAAAACTTATACTAAATATTAAATGCTAAACACTAAGAGAACACCACATCACTAGGAGAAGTTTCTTATTTTGGTTGTGAAAAATCCCTAGCATGCCCATAGCCAATAGATCGACATGGCCTAAAACTATACATCGTTGTTGGACAATAATATTTATTTGTATATTTAAAACAATAATCTAAAAACTATAGAATTAAGCTCATAACTCAGTTTGGCAAACTATTCCTTTTTCCGTTCCCAGTGGCTTAAATAAAAAGAAAAAAAAAAGCAACTTCACGAACCAGGCTGTATTAGGCCTAAACCCAGTAGAACACGTAAAACCTAGGCGTAGAGAGTGAATTTGCCGTGATGCAAGGGCCTTGCAGCAACTCATATAGTGGCTATTTGATCATGAACAAAAGGCTGTTAAATGATAGTAGTAATAAAAAAAGTGTTAGTGGAGTCCTGTCCACCTGTCGTTGGGTGGAAGGGAACGATGTACGGAGGAAAAATGCTCCTGCTTTTGGTATTGGGTACGTAGAGATAGAGATATTTCCTTGCAAGCTTGTTGTGTCATTATTAATTCTAGAACTTTGGAGCCCCAATTAAACAATCAAGTAATACTACCTTGTTTCAGATGGTGCTTGGAGCTATATCAATTTGTTTTTGTATTGTGAAGTGAGAAATATCCTCTTTGACCAGAATTTATGTGTATATTTTTTGTGCTTAACTGGTCGATAAAGTTCCTCAAATTTGATGTTAGTGATGAAAGAATGATATACTCTCTTCTTTGCAAAATATAAGTGGTTTTGACTTTTCTAGGCATAGTTTTTTTATGTATATCTAGACATAATATATACCTAGAAGCGTAGCAAAAGATATATACCTAGAAAAAACAAAAAACGACTTCTAATTTGTAATGGACGGAGTAAATCTTTAAAACTTAGTACTAAATTCTCAAAGGATTTATACATGGTCATTTGAGGTAGGATATGATCCATAGACGCTACAAAAGGATAAATGTCACATGGGCTTGCAATAATATTTATACAACTATGAAGGATAGTGGCTAACCTTGGCACGAGTATTACAAGCCTTATTCCAATCAATCTCATCATAAGGCAAATCATAAATTTTATTCCTCAGTGCTAATATAGTTGGTGTAATTGGACCAACAAATCTTTTAGCATAAAGAAAAGCTATTGACATGTAAGTAATCCTTGTGAAGCACCAGAACCGACCTGTGAGGGAAGCACCTTTCACATGAGATGCATTATATGAATGTAGATGCGCACCAAATACAACTATTGTGAGGGCATTTTATATGCTCCTTGTAATTTATTTACCAAGTTATGCCCCGTTGGTCGTAGGACACAACCTCTTACACCCACCAATACCCAAACCATATCGCTGTCCAGTCTCCATTTTCCTTTCTCCATTTATGTATTCCAAGTGATAATAATATAGTAATATATTTCCTATCTCTCGTGAGTGACATGCAATCACTCGACTTCTACCAGAGTCCTATAGCATAGCAATCTACATGATCTTGTCATACTAGTAAGACTCATAGGATAAAGGGATATATATGCAAGTGAGTTTCATTCAACTCTTTAAAACTTAATGCGCAAATATAATTTAAAGTGCAGAAAAGTAGGGATTATGCACCAAAGCTTGCCTGGGTAAGATATATACTAAAAAGTTAGTATCTGCATCTTCAGATCATGCACCATCAACTGAATAGAAAGTCCATTGCATCATCTCCTGGAGAGAATACCATTACACCATCCCAGATTCCCAATCATTTTTCAATCGATCCGTTGATCTATCATCATACCTATATGATATGCATTGATGCAAATGATGCAACAGATAATTAACAATGCAACCACAACTCTTAAAACAGAGTACATATTACAAACTGACAAGCTAACTCTAATGACTAACGTACTAATCTACGTATCAACATCGTCAAGAAAGGTGTCATTTCTCAACAAGTCCTTTTAGTTATACGATTCCATGGTGTTAGCAAGTGTCCTAAAGTGCTATTGTAGCAATAATATTCTAAGGACGTACATTTTATATTTCTATTTTCTTTTAATTTTATTTCAAGCATTAAACTAGTATTCACAAGCTAAATTAAAACTCTAGTCATCCAATACCTACTGAACATAAAATTCTTACTAGAGTACAAACATAGCAAGGTTATGCTACTGTAAAAGTTTCATAGCATTTGGAGCATAAGAACTATTTTAATTACTTACAAAAAAAACCCTAGAGTAATTTTTAAGATAATTATTTTGCACTAAAGCATATGATTTTATGTGTTCACAGTGTAGTACAATCTGTGTAGAGTTCAACAAAACTGGATTTAACATTCTATGATTTTTATTTGATTTATTACAAATTTTACAAGTTTCAGCCATTTTAACATTATTAATCATTTTAAAACAATTAGAGCAATCCTGGAAACATTTTAAAACTAGATGAACCAATACACTAATGGATAGATCATTATTTTAGGAACTCAACGAAATTTGTTCTATAATTTTTTTGGACTCCTAAATGATTTTATATTTAAATAACAAAATTAGCGCATAATTTATTTTATGAAATCTTCACTAATTCATGGGAAAAGAAAAGAGCACCGCGGCCCAAACAGCCCACGGTGAGCGCGGCCTCAGCGTGGCTCATGACCGACGAGCCGGCTCGGCCCGCAGGCACGCGCGTGGCCTAGGCGTGGGCAGGCGGCGCGGACGGCCAATGAGGCAGGCAGGCCACAGCCCAGCAGGCCCAATGCGGCCCACGGCGTGGCGGCAATAGGCCAGCCCATCGGAGGCCGACAGCCCACCAGGCACGCACGGGGCAACGGCCCATGTGGCCAAGCCCAAACGCGATGGTAGTTTTGCAAAAATGTCCCTACACTTCTACCTATTTAGTATTCTATTGTTCATGTGAGTCACAATTTCACACCTAACCCCCCGAAAAACTTCTAATTACATGTTCTCACCTTCTCCTTCCTACGGTGAAGCAGAGGAGCAGGGGACGGCGGCTCCGACCAACCAAATCTCGGCCATCCTATGCACCCGCCGGTGGTGGGGAGACAGCGCGGCGCAGCGATGGACCTGGACACGCACGGTGTGGCCCAAGCTCTCCCCGCCATGGCCCGTAGAGACACGGTCGCGCGTAGTGGCGGGCGCTACGACCGACAGCTGGTGGTGATGCAGTGTTATGGGACCGCGGCAACAGAGGTGGAGTGGCGCCACAACATGGGCTCAGGCGCACGAGAGGGGCAGCGGTGAGGGGAGCCGCCACCAGTGGGCCTCCGGCTGGGGCAGGACGTGGAGGCGGAGGTGAAGCAACCGGCGTTGGAGGTGAAGCGCCATGGAGCAACAGGCCTAGCATGGGGTCAAAAGGCTCGCGCGTGCTTGCGTGTGCGGTGGCCAGCGATGGGAGCGGCCACAGGTCCTATGGGAGGCCGCTCGGAGCAGCATGCCGCGGGTGTGGCCGGATGGGACACTCGGCGTGGGGCAGCACAGTTAGTAGCGGCCGCATGGCACGCAGCTGCCGACCGGCCGGTAGCTAGGTAGGGGCACGATGGCCAGCAGTGCGAGAACATGCGACGCGAGGAGGAAGAGGAGGGGATGCCGGTGCTACACGCGGAGGAGAGGAGGCAAGGTAGAGCCGTGTGCGCACATGCAAAGGGAAAGGGGAAACGATGGGCGGCAGGGGGCGCAACGATGGCGAGCGCCGCCAAGGCAGGTGCTCCACTGGGCACAGAGGCAGACAGCAGCGGCAGGCAAGGACAATCAAAGACAGAGGCAAGCAGAAAAAGCGAGGACGGATGGAGCCATGTGTGCTTGCCACCAGCCTCATAATCACGGTGTGGGGCATGGAAGAACAAGGTTACACAAACCAAATTAGCCAGGCAAGGGAGCTACTTCTATGCTACACAAGCAAGAAGGTAACTAGTAAGCTATACAAGTAAACTAATTACAAGAGCAACTACACAAGCACAATGTATATGAAAGTAATTATAAGCTTGTGTAATGAGGATGCAAACCAATGGGAAGAACAAGGTTAACCTGGTGATTTTTCTCCTAAGGTTCATGTGCTTGCCAACACGCTAGTCCCCGTTGTGTCGACCACTCACTTGCTGGTTCGGCGGCTAATTAGCATCACCCGCCAAGCCCGCACGTTAGGCACCGCAAGAACCTACCCCAAAAGTGAGGGTAGCTCAATGACATGCTTTACTAGAGTTGCTCTTTAAGGCTCCCATGGGGTGAGCACAATGCCCCTCACAAAGCTCTTCTCCGAAGCACTGCACAAGCATCTTGCGGGCTTCAATGGAGACCACCACCAAGCCATCTAGGAGGTGGCAACCTCCAAGAGCAACAACCACCATCAGCTTGCAACTCGATCACCTAGTGCCACTCGATGCAACCTCATGATGCAATCGCACTAGAATCGCTCTCTCACACAATCGGATGATCACTATCAAGCATATGTGAGATGGAGGGCTCCTAAGCACTCACAAGCATGGACAAAAAGTCCTTGAGGTGCTCAGCCCTAGCCATGGCCGAGACCACCATCTATTAATAGCCCCATGGGCTAAACTAGCTGTTACCCCTTCACTAGGCAAATTTCAAGATGACCGGACGCTCTGGTCAAATTGACCTGACGCACCCTACTAGCATGCGGTCAACGGATGGCTGCCACATCATCCCTGGCTTCAAATACTGAGCACTCGATCTCAACGGTTAAGTTGTGACCAGACGCTGCATAGTGAATGACTGGACGCTGCTGCGCCTGAGTACGGTCGTTTCTAGAGAACTCCCTGAGCCTCTGTTTTGTGACCGGACGCGTTCGGTCCACCATGACTGGACGTAGACCAACATCCGATCAGTTCTATACCTATGCGCCTAACTCTAGCACCGCCTACGTCACCATATGTCAATAGTGACTGGATGCACCCTGCCAGCGTCCGGTCACTTTCAGCATCAGCGTCCGGTCGAAGACCGACGCCTACACGCTCTCTGCCGCCACTGACCAGACGTAGGACCCCAATGTTTGGTCACCATGTGACTAGCATCCGGTCCACTCCGTGAAACCCTATCTTTTTTGTATAGGGTGCCGGTGGCACCGTCGGATAGTCCGCACTCTACGGGTGAACACTCCATCGATGGAGTTTCAAACCCTTGCCTCCGTTCCTTTACCGAGTTGATCCACATCAACTCCAACTTTTTCTCCTTTACAAATGTGCCAAAACCACCATGTGTATGTGTGTTAGCTTTTCACAAACATTTCCCAAAGGATTAGCCACTCAACTTGCCACGCCACTCGATCCTAGCGACGATGCAAAGTTAGATCACTCGAGTGGCACTAGATGACCGATATGCAAAATAGTTTGCCCCTCATGATAGTACGGTCATCTATCCTAAACCCGGTCAAAAACTTCTATACACACCTATGACCGGTGAAATGAAATGCTCTAGGTTATACCTTTGCCTTGTGCATTCCATTCCATCTCCTCCAATGTCGATGCAACACATGCACCAACATGATCAATAATGATATGATCCACTTCATATCATCACATGATCATATTGGTTCATCGATCTTGACTTCACTTGCTTTTCACCGTTGCCTTCGTCCATCGACACCAAGTCTTACTTAAGCTTCACTGCCACGCGGTCTATCGCTCCAAAGCCTCCAACTTGCCCTTCATGCTTGCAACCGGTCCATCAAGCCAAGTTCTGTCTTGATCTTCTCCACCTTGATCACATGACTCAATGTCATGTCTCATTTGCAATGAGCTCCTTCATCATCACATATGTGAGCTTTGCAATATCTCCAAGCCATTTTCACCTTCATGGCATATGTTGCTCACACACATGTACCTATGGACTAATCACCTGTGTACCTCACAAAAACACAATTAGTCCACCTAGGTTGTCACTCAATTACCAAAACCACACAAGGACCTTTCAATCTCCCCCTTTTTGGTAATTGATGACAACTCTACAAAGATATAGAAATTAAGCTCTTTTGGATTCATGTTGCTTGCCCAAGCAATTTTACCATGTGTAAATGATTTTAGACAAGTACCACAAACCCAAAATGGTAGTATTAGCTCCCCCTACATATGTGCTAGAGTGTTTGATTTGAAGCTCGCACATATGCATAGATTGGAATTGTGGGAGAGTAATTACTACTAAATGATGCTGAGGTGTATAAAGTAAACCTTTGAAGCATGATACCAATTAGAGTTGCACCTTTAAGTTCATCCTTAGCACTATGGTTAGCTAGATATCACTTGGAAATAAAATCACTAGATACCTCGTGAGATCAACATTAAAACCAAGGTACTAGCATTACTTGAAAAGCATACCAAGTGTCTAGCTATCATCCTATGCATGCTAGTTTTCATTTCATCAATCAAATTCTACAACTAGCATACATCACACAAGCATGCATATTGAATTTAAGAGCTTATGCAATGCAAGCAAGGACATGAATATGCACATATCAAATGCAATCAATCAAGGTTCATGAGCTTGCTCCCCCTACTTGTGTGCTTTTCTTGTCCAAGAATTTTGATCCATCTCTTTTCTTCAATGTTGCTCCCTCTTTGTCCATGTTCATGTCCAACCTCTCAATTTCTCCCAAAGCTTTCATATCTTGTCTCTCCCCCTTGTACAACCATAATCTCAAAGATTTCATATCTTTGTATAATCTCTCCCCTTTGTCATCAATTTCCATAAAAGGTGTGTTTCTCATTGATGCAAAGGTATGCATTTGGGGTAGATGGTTGAGGCTTGAATCTTGCATTTTGATGGACATCACTTGATTGTTGGAATGACACCACTTGAAGATACCACTTGTAACTTGTACCACTTATATCTTGTGTAGGGCTTCTTAAGATACCACACATAGTATCTTTGATCTTGATATTAATTTGTGGGACACCTCCCCCTATGTGATAGCATGGGTCATCTATTTGATACACTTGAGCTCTTATAGATGAGGGATGCATTCTTCATTTGATGATCACTTAAAGTTGAGGATCACTTATGGAACCATCGTCTTGCATGATTGATGCCATGTGTAGATATGATACCACTTGAAAGAATCTTCTAGTATGGAACCACTTGCTGGATTTATCAATAAAAATCATTTCTTGAACATTTGCTATCTTAATGAGTACCACTTATAGGATATCACTTATGAGTTGATCTAGACATCACTTATAGATTCTTGATGAAATACTTGAGTCTAGATATCACTTGAAACAAACAAACTAGATATCCATTTGCATTGTGGTCTTGTGCTTGTACTCTTATCACTATCATGAGCTTCTATGGTTGACTTGAACTAAATTGATTTGCCTAAGCTTTCAAGTCTAGTTTGAACCAATGATAAGCTTCTTCACACCTCTTGCAAGGGTTATCTTGCCAATGTTGTACTTGTCACTTGTTGGCAATTCAAATTAAATCAAGTACTTGTGTTTACTAGCTCATGAACAAATTTATATACTAACAACTAGATCAAGTAATCATTCAAGCAATAGTGGTAGGCTATGAATTTAAACATTTCATCTGTTATGCATGATCCTATGAAGCATGTACTATATGCACTAACCACATACTAGTAAGAGATTAAATAATTATGCACATTACAATGATACATTTGCTATGTTGGAGTAGGGGATAGTTACTTAGATTCCAATTCATTACTCCAATAGCAATGTGAAGTCCAATTATAAGTTTGGTGAAGACCAATAGATACTATTTTGAATTCCATTCTTTACCCATATAAAATGAATACCACTTATGATCAAGTGCACTTTCTTGTTGTGGTTGGCTTGCTTCTTCTTTTCATCTTTACTTGCATGAGAGCATCAATTTGAGAATACCACTTGAAATATCATGACTAGCTCTCTTTTGGGTGTTGCTTGCTTTTTTTGGTCAACCCTTTTGATTGCTTCAACTAAGTATCTCTAATATTTCTCGGATCACCACTTTCATGTTAGCCTTCTAAGTACCACACTTGGTTTACCTACTCATAGGCAGCAAGCCCCTACACTAGGGAGAAGTGACATCTCTCCAAGAACCATTCTTGATACTTACTTGAAATAACTTTATTGATTGATCGAAGTGGTGGACTTAACTTGATGAGTAATCTTGATTCCTTCTTTAAGTCCTTTTCTTTCTACTTGTTTAAGTTATTTTCTTTCTACCAAATGATTTTCAATAGTCACTAGAACTTAAACTTCATCTTCAACTTGAGTTAGATCTTGATCTTTATCTTGAGTACCAAAAGTGTGCAAAATACACTCCACAATCAAATAGCCTTATACTCTTTGCTTTTCATGCTTAAAGATCATCTCAAAACCAAACTTAGGTACCTCAAACACTTGTAAACATGTTTTCAATTTGAGGACCTTTTAATCAAAGTGACTCTAGATCAATCCAATATTTATCACTTTTCTGGTAGATTATGTACCCATCAAAGAAATAAGCATATTTCCCAACTTGCAAATCCAAATACCACAAAATTTGGTCGAGGTGTGAATTACAAAGTTATCTAGCAGCTGTAAAAATTTAAGATTCATTTGACTTCTAGATTGCTACCAGATTTCAATTCTTCCACCACTGCTACATGCTGAAAACTGCTCCACTATAGCTGACAAGAACCACTCGAAAACCGAAGCATTTCTTATCCAACTTTCATGAAATTTCTACATAATTTCATACCATAAGTTTAGATCATGTACACCAATTTTTATGCCAATCCAATAAGTTTTGATCACTCAAATATGGCTAAGATCACAACTCACTCAGATTTTCAATATAGGACAGATTTCAATTACTTGAGCTATACTTTATCAAATATGAATCAAACTTGAAACTAACTCATTTGAATACTTTCACAAGACATAAATCCATTCAATCCACTTACTAAATGTTATCTTATAAACTTATCCAACATAAATGAATCCAAACTTGACTACTAATCAATTATCCATTCAATCATCTCATAGCAAGCAACATTGCATATTTATCCAATTCAATCAACTCATATCCATCCAAATGAAATGATCAACAAGAGATATACCTTGGCTAGCTCATGATCATCCAACTAGCAAGCTTCAACTCAATTATTTGCAAGTCATCAAATATATCCAATGAATAACCAACAACTTGAATTATAGAACTTGTATATTGATAGCACTTGGACTTCACTCAATTTTTACTTGGCATTGGGTTTGGATGTGCACTAAGCTTCATAACTTGATTCAACATATGATGAAAAATGTGAGATCAATTGAATCAAGTCTCCAATGTAGATGGTACCTACAAAGAATCATCCACTTTTTGATGGTATTCAAACAATTTTGGGTCCTCTCAAGTTAGGTGCAACATACCTAGGCATAGCCTTAGTATGAATAGCGGGATGTTTTGCAGTAGCAACCATAGAGGTACCATTGCCATTCTTCCTAAGCATAGAATCATAATCAATTGAAATAGGCTTAGGGGTGTTACCTAGGGGACATGAATGTGCCATGTGTCCCCTTTCCCGACATGAGTAGCACTTTCTCTTTGATTGAGCCTTCTCTTCCTTGCTCATGTTGTGCTTCTCATTGTCTTGCTTCTCCTTGTTTGCTTGAGCCTTTTTCACAAGCTTTCTTGGACAACCTAAAGCTAGATGGCCCAATGTGTCACAACTATAGCATCTCATGTGAGCAATCTTCTCCATTTTCTCTTCTTTGTTTTTGTTCATTTGCTTTGCATCTTGATTCATCCTTGGACGCAATGCTCTTTCTCTTGCTTTTCCACCCCTTCTAGTTTTCTTCTTCTTTATCATCAAATCACCACCATCTTCATGGTTGATCTTGATTTGCTCTTGGGGTGTCTTCTCTTGCTCAACTTGTGGCTTTGGTTGAGGCTCTTCTAGTTGCTTCATCAATTGCTTGGTTGGGCACATTGAGGTAAAGTGACCCCAAGTGTGGCACTTGAAGCACTTCACATGCTTGATCCTCTCTTCTTCTTTTATCTTCTCGAGCTTCTCAATGTTAGGGCAACCATTTCAAGGTGTCCCGCTTCATGACACCGGTAGCATATGGTATGAGAGAGCTTTCTTTGTTGTAGCTTCTTCATCTTTCTCTCTCTCTCTCTCTTTATTTCGCCCTTTGTCATCATCTTCTTGAAGCCAAGGCCACACTTGTCACCATAGTTTCTTTGAGTCTTCAACATGTGCTCAAAGGTGACTTTTGAGTTGTAGCACCTCTCTAACTTGTTGCTCAATTTCTTCACTTCATTTTAAGCTCATTGTTCTACTTCAAAAGGTTAGTCTCACAAGACATAGACGTAGGACAAGCATCTATATGTGAAGAACATGGCATTTCTAATAAATCATCACAAGAGGTGGATACATGCTTCTTGCCTACATCACAAGGGTTAGCAACAATATGTGATTGATCAATTGACCCATGTGATGAGCTCTCACTAGTTTTAGTTTTTTCCATTAGAAATCTCCATAGTGAGAAAAGCATGGTCTTGTACCAAGTTATCATGAGCAACACTAAGTTCCTCATGAGCCAATTTTAGCTCCTCATGTGAACAAGTAGTAACATAAAGTAGATGCTTTTGTTGTTCACATGTGTTCTTTAGAAAAGAGTTTTCAATTTTCAATTTCTCAGTTTTAGCCATCTCTTTTTCTAAAGCTTTGATCATGCAACCATATCTATCTAGAAGCTCCTCATATGAATCAAGATCAATCACATTTGCATTAGATACCTTAGTGTCACCTTGTGACATGAAGCAATGTGATGTAGTTGGAGAACTTGAAGAAACATCACTCTCATACCCCGAGCATGATCCATCATTATCACCACCAAGTGTGCATGGAGTAGCATCATCATTGGCATCACTTGTGGCATCATCATCAATCTTGTCAAGTGATCTTGTGATATGATGATTATCTTCATCACTTGACCATGAGGTGGAGCAATATTTCTCAATCACCACATTGTGATCATGCTCAACACACTCATGTGCCTCCTCCTTGGGCTCATCATCATCATCAGAGACCGTCCCATACTTCTCATTGAGATAACTCCAAATCTCATGGGCGGTCTTCATGTCAATGATCTCTTCAAAGATGTTATCATGTAAGGATCTATACATGATGTTAGTAGCTTGGATGTCGAGATCTAGGCATTTCTCTTATGCTTGAGTTAGATTATCTTCATCCAACACATGAGAAAACCCTATATCTACCATCCACCATATTTGAGGGCAAATAAACTTAAAATTACATATCATCCTATTTTTCCATCGTGTAATGTGTGTGCCATCAAAAATATATGGACAATCAACATCTAGCCCATAAGTCGCCATCCTCTCAAGTAGGTGAAGACCACAAATGAGAGACCTAGCTCTGATACCACTTGTAAGGTCAAGATGGCGGACTAGAGGGGGGGTGGATAGTCCTTTCTAAAATTAATCACGTTGGCTAACCGAAACAAGTGCGAAATTAAAACTATCGGTCTAGCCAAGACTACACCCCTCTATTTATGTTCTCTAGCACCTTCCAAAGATACTAATTAAGCAACAAAGGTGTCGGGCTAGCTAGAGCTCACCTAACCAATTCTAGAAGCAAGGTCACATAAACCTATGCCACTAGTACTTTAAGCAACAAGGGAGCTCCTACACAGGCTAGTAAGCAAAAGCACAAAACCACCTAAGCTCACTAGCAATGCTTTATAACAAGGCAACCAATGCCAAATTAGAGAGCGCAAATACTTAGCTACACAAACTAAGCAATGTGACTAACAAGGTTACACAAACCAAATTAGCCACGCAAGGGAGCAACTTCTATGCTACAAAAGCAAGAAGGTAACTAGTAAGCTATACAAGCAAACTAATTACAAGAGCAATTACACAATCACAATGTATATGAAAGTAATTACAAGCTTGTGTAATGAGGATGCAAACCAACAGGAAGAACAAGGTTGATATGGTGATTTTTCTCCCGAGGTTCACGTGCTTGCCAACATGCTAGTCCCCATTGTGTTGACCGCTCACTTAGTGGTTCGGCGGCTAATTGGCATCACTCGCCAAGCCCGCACGCTAGGCACCACAAGAACCTACCCCGAAAGTGAGGGTAGCTCAATGACACACTTTACTAGAGTCGCTCTTCGTGGCTCCCGCGGGGCGAGCACAATGCCCCTCACAAAGCTCTTCTCTACAGCACCGCACAAGCTTCTTGCAGCCTTCGATGGAGACCACCACCAAGCCATCTAGGAGGTGGCAACCTCCAAGAGTAACAAGCACCACCGGCTTGCAACTCGATCACCTAGTGCCACTCGATGCAACCTCACGATGCAATCGCACTAGAATCGCTCTCTCACACAATTGGATGATCACTATCAAGCATTTGTGAGATGGAGGGCCCCCAAGCACTCACAAGCATGGACACAAAGTCCTCGAGGTGCTCAACCACAGCCATGGCCGAGACCACCTTCTATTTATAGCCCCATGGGCTAAACTAGCCGTTACCCCTTCACTGGGCAAATTTCGGGACGATTGGACGCTCCGGTCAGATCGACCGGACGCACCCTGCTAGCGTCCGGTCAACGGATGACCGCCACATCATCCCTGGCTTCAAATACTAAATGCCCGATCTCAACAGTTAAGTTGCGACCGGACGCTGCATAGTGAATGACCGGACACTACTGTGCCTGAGTCCGGTCATTTCCAGAGAGCTCCCCGAGCCTCTGTTTTGTGACCGGACACGTCTAAAAGGTCCTAATGGCTAGAGAGGGGTGAATAGCCTATTAAAAAAAATTCTACAATAACACTTAACAAACCGGTTAGATAATTATGAGGCGAAGCAAGTGTTACGCTAGCCTACTAAAATAGCAAGCCACCTACCACAATTCTAGTTTATATAGTTTCTATTCACACAAAAGCTATGACACTACACTAAGTTAATGTGCTCTTAAAGGCTAACTAAAGAGCCACACTAACCAAACTAACAAGCTCTCACAACTAGCTACACTAAAGCGCTTGACAACTAGTTTGCGGTAAAGTGAAGAGAGTGAGCAATTTGTTTATACCGCCGTGTCGAGGAATGAGCCAATCAATCACAAGAATGAATACCAATGAAGACCAATCACCTCAGAATCAAATGATGAACACAATAATTTTTACCAAGGTTCACTTGCTAGCCGGCAAGCTACTCCTCGTTGTGGCGATTCACTCACTTGGAGGTTCACACGCTAATTGGCTTCACACGCCAAACCCTCAATAGGGTGCCGCACAATCAACACAAGATGAGAATCACACAAGCCACGAGCAATCCACTAGAGTACCTATTGGCTCTCCGCCGGGGAAAGGTCAAGAACCCCTCACAATCACCACGATCGGAGCCGGAGACAATCACCACCCTCCGCTCAATGATCCTCGCTGCTCCAAGCCATCTAGGTGGCAGCAACCACTAAGAGTAACAAGCGAATCCCACAGCGAAACACAAACACCAAGTGCCTCTAGATGCAAACACTCAAGCAATGCACTTGGATTCTCTCCCAATCTCACAAAGATGTAGAATCTATGATGGAGATGAGTGGGACGGCTTTGGCTAAGCTCACAAGGTTGCTATGTCAATACAAATGGCCAAGAGAGTGAGCTTGAGCCAGCCATGGGCTTAAATAGAAGCCCCCACGAAATAGAGCCGTTGTACCCCTTCACTAGGCACAACACGGTGTGATCGGACGCTCCAGTCATATTGATCGGACACTGGACCTCAGTGTCCGGTCACGTGATGCATGCCACATGTCCCTTCTCTTCAAATACTGGGCACTCAATCTCAACGGTCAAGTGATGACCAGATGCACTGCTGTGAAGTGACCGGATGCTGGACTTCAGCGTCCAGTCGTTTCCAGTAAGCATCCAGAGACGATTTTTCTCAATCAAACGCGTCCGGTCATGCTCGACCAGACTCACCCAGCGTCTGGTCACTTGGTGTTTCCCCTATGCATAACCATGTCAGTGTGGCCGTACGCTACTAGCCAGCGTCCGGTCGATGACCGATGCTACGCTTCTTCTGCTGCTACTGACCAGATGCATCGGTCCTTCAGAGACCAGCGTCTGGTCACTTACAGTCACTTCTAACTCTCTTGATGGTTGTTTCAAACTCATTGTGAATGCCCTTGACAAATGATTTGAATATTGCAAACACATTACTTTTGTCCACTAGAAAGAATACCCATGTGTATCTAGTATAATCATCCACTATCACAAAGCCATATTTGTTACCACCGATGCTAGTTTATTGTGTTGGCCCAAACAAATCCATGTGCAATAACTCAAATGCTTTACTAGTGCTCATCATACTTTTCTTGGGATGGTGGTTTCCAACTTGTTTTCTAGCTTGATAAGAGCTACAAAGCTTATCCTTTTCAAACACAACATCTTTCAAGCCTCTAACCAAGTCATGCTTAACCAATCTATTCAATTGTTTCATTCCAACATGACCAAGCCTTCTATGTTATAACCAACCCATGCTAGACTTAGTGAACAAACATGTGGACAATTTAGCTTCACTAGCATTGAAATCAACCAAGTAGAGATTCTCATATCTAAAGCCATTGAAGATCAAGTTAGAGCCATCTACACTTATGATCTCTACATCATCTACCCTAAATATGCATTTGAATCCAAGATCACACAATTGAGCTAAGGATAGCAAATTGAACTTCAAGCTCTCTACTAGCAACACATTGGATATGCTCATATCATTGGATATTGCAATCTTACCAAGCCCTTTGACCTTGCCTTTGCCATTATCACCAAATGTGATACTATCGTAACCATCATTGCCATTGGTGTTGATTGAGTTGAACATTCTTGCATCACCGGTCATGTGTTGAGTGCACCCACTATCAAGAACCCAATGCCTTCCTCTGACTTCATAATTGACCTACAAAAGAAGATCAATTCTTTTTAGGTACCCAAACTTATTTGGGTCCTTGAAGATTAGTTACTAAGCTCTTTGGTACCCAAATGACTTTCTTCTTTGAGCCCATCCATGGTTTACCAATGAACTTAGCCTTCACACCATCTGTACCCTTAGTAACCACATAGAAAGAATTAATCTTAATTGAGGATACATTAGCATTTTTGCTCTTGTTCTTGCACTCATGCTCTTTATGACCAACTTGCTTGCAACTACTACAAAACCGACCATTGTTCTTCACAAAACTAGTCTTGTGAGGAGCAAAGGCCACCTTGCCTTTCTTGGGGGTATAGCCCAATCCCTCTTTGTAGAGAGAAGCTCTTTGGCTATCCAAGCATATAAGCAAGCGGTCCTCACCACCATAGGCTTTAGTTGAGGTGTGAGTGAGCTTATTGACCTCCTTCTTGAGGTTCTCATTCTCAACCATTAGTGATGTATCACAAGTGAAACCATCGCTACTAGATGAGGTGGAAGTAGAAGTACTATAAGAAGGGTTAGTGGGAGCAACAATGATAGGCATAAATAATGATTCATCAATTATACCGCAAGTTAAGCCTATATTGCAAGTTTCAACATGCTTCTTTTTATTTTGCTCATCAAGCAAAGAGGAATGAGCTTTTTCAAGCTTCTTGTGAGCTTTGCCAAGCTTCTCATGGGCTTCCTCTAGCCTCTCATGAGTTGCTTTGAGCTCATCAAGGGCTTGCTTAAGGGCTTTTACCTCCTTATTCAAGCTCTAGCGTTCCCTTCTCTTAATGTCAAAGTGTTCTTTGTCATCTGCTAGCATGTCAAATAATTCATCTTTAGTAGGTTCATCATCATCACTATAACTATCATTATCATGTTCCTCGTCACTTCCATCATCACAATTTTGTACCTTAGTGGCCTTAGCCATGAAGCATGATAGAGTGTCGAAGAGAGAAGGCTTCTCATTGATTGTAATGCTTGCAAGTACCTTCTTCTTGGTGGTCTTGTCATCATCACTATCATCATCATCATCACTTGAGGAAGCATCACTATCCCAAGTGACCACATATGAACTACCCTTCTTCTTGGAGGTCATCTTGTCCTTCTTCTCTTTCTTTTCCTTCTTGTCCTTCTTGTTCTTCTTGTTGTCATCATCATTGTTGCTATTGTATGGACATTGAGCAACAAGATGATCTTTGCTTCCACATTTGAAGCATCTTCTTGACTCTTCCTTGTTCTTGGATGAAGACTTCTTTCTTCTAGCATGATACCCTTTCTTCATCATGAACTTGCCAAATTTCTTGACAAAGAGAGCCATCTTCTCATCATCATCATCATCATCCCATGAGCCATCATCTTCACTTGATGTTTCTTGCTTAGCCTTGCCCTTAGATGATGTGGCCTTGAATGCCACTCTTCTTCTTCTCATCTTTCTTTTCTTTCTTTTCTTCCTTCTCATCATCATCTCTATATGTATCATCGGTCATTATATCTCCCAACACTTGGTTTGGTGTCATGGTGTCCAAACCACTCCTCACTAGAATAGTGACCAATGTGCCAAATCTTGAAGGTAAGCATCTTACGAACTTGTGGGAGAAGTCCTTGTCCTTCACCTCTTCTCCAAGTGCTTTGAGATCATTGACAAGCACTTGAAGCCTATGAAACATCTCTGGCGCACTCTCATCCTCCTTCATCTTGAAGCTTGCAAACCTCTCTTTGAGAACATATGCCTTTACACCCTTCACGGCTTGAGTGCCTTCAAATGATTCCTCCAATTTCTTCCATGCCTCATGAGCCAACTCAATATTCTTGATTTGCTCAAATGTTCTCTCATCAATTGCATCATGAATGGCACTTAGAGCAATGTCATTGTTTTGGAGAAGCACTTCTTCGGCCGTGGTGGGATTCTCTGGATCACCAATCTCAATTTTGGTTTCTACCATCTTCCATACCTTTCTATTGATTGACTTGATATGTGTGGTCATCTTTGACTTCCAATAAGGATAATTTATGCCATCAAATTGGGGTGGCTTCTTTGTGTTGTTTATTTGAGCCATTTTTACACCGAAGGTTGTTAAGCCTCAAATCACGGTGACCTCAGCTCCGATACCACTTGGAAGGTCCTAATGGCTAGAGGAGGGGTGAATAGCCTATTAAAAATTTCTACAACAACACTTAACAAACCGGTTAGATAATTATGAGATGAAGCAAGTGTTGCGCTAGCCTATTAAAATAGCAAGCCACCTACCACAATTCTAGTTTATATAGTTTCTATTCACACAAAAGCTATGACACTACACTAAGTTAATGTGCTCTCAAAGACTAACTAAAGAGCCACACTAACCAAACTAACAAGCTCTCACAACTAGCTACACTAAAGTGCTTGACAACTAGTTTGCGGTAAAGTGAAGAGAGTGACAATTTGTTTATACCGCCGTGTTGAGGAAGGAGCCAATCAATCACAAGAATGAATACCAATGAAGACCAATCACCTCGAAATCAAATGATGAACATAATGATTTTTACCAAGGTTCACTTGCTAGCCAGCAAGCTACTCCTCGTTGTGGCGATTCACTCACTTGGAGGTCCATGCACTAATTGGCTTCACACGCCAAACCCTCAATAGGGTGCCGCACAATCAACATAAGATAAGGATCACACAAGCCACGAGTAATCCACTAGAGTACCTTTCGGCTCTCCACCAGGGAAAGGTCAAGAACCCCTCACAATCACCACGGTCAAAGCCAGAGACAATCACCACCCTCCGCTCAATGATCCTCACTGCTCCAAGCCATCTAGGTGGCGGCAACCACCAAGAGTAACAAGCGAATCCCACAGTGAAACACAGCCACCAAGTGCTTCTAGATGCAAACACTCAAGCAATGTGCTTGGATTCTCTCCCAATCTCACAAAGATGTTGAATCTATGATGGAGATGAGTGGGAGAGCTTTGGCTAAGCTCACAAGGTTGCTATGTCAATACAAATGGCCAAGAGAGTGAACTTGAGCCAGCCATGGGGCTTAAATAAAAGCTCCCATGAAATAGAGCCGTTATACTCCTTCACTAGGCACAACACGGGGTGACCGGACGCTTTGGTCATATTGATCGGACGCTGGACCTCAGTGTCTGGTCACGTGATGCATGCCACGTGTCCCCTCTCTTCAAATACTAAGTGCTCGATCTCAACAGTCAAGTGATGACTGGACGTGCTGCTATGAAGTGGTCGGACGCTGGACTTCAGCGTCTGATCACTTGGCGTTTCCCCTATGCATGACCATGTCAGTGTGACCGAACGTAGCCAGCCAGCGTCCGGTCGTTTCAGCGCCAGCGTCTGGTCGATGACCGACGCTGCGCTTCTTCTGCTGCTACTGATCGGACGCGTGGTCCTTCAGAGACCAGCATCCGATCACTTACAGTGACCACATTCACCTGAGTTTAGGGCACCGGTGGCACCATCGCACTGTCCATACTCTACGGGCGGACACTCCGCCAGTGAAGTTTCTAACCCTTGCTCAAATATGCCAACCACCAAGTGTATCACCTTGTGCACATATGTTAGCATATTATCACAAACATTTTCAAGGGTGTTAGCATTTCACTAGATCCTAAATTGCATATGCAATGAGTTAGAGCATCTAGTGGCACTTTGATAACCGCATTTCGATACGAGTTTCACCCCTCTTAATAGTATGCCTATCGAACCTAAATGTGATCACACTCTCTAAGTGTCTTGATCACCAAAACAAAATAGCTCCTACCATTTATACCTTTGCCTTGAGTCTTTTGTTTTTCTCTTTCTTCTTTTCAAGTCCAAGCACTAGATCATCACCATGGCATCACCATCATCATGTCATGATCTTCATTTGCTTCGCCGCTTGGAATGTACTACCTATGTCATGATCACTTGATAAACTAGGTTAGCACTTAGGGTTTCATTAATTCACCAAAACCAAACTAGAGCTTTCAGCGTCCAGTCCACCATGACCAGATGCATACCAGCGTCCGATCAGTTCTATGCCTGTGCGCCTAACTCTCTACAGCCACTGACTAGACACCAGACCCTAGCGTCCGGTCCACTTTGTGAAACCCTGTCTTTTCTGTATATGGCGCCGGTGGCACCATTGGACAGTCCACGCTTTAATGGCGGACACTCCGTCGGTGGAGTTTCAAACCCTTGCCTCTGTTCCTTCACCGAGTTGATCCACATCAACTCCAACTTCTTCTCCTTTGCAAATGTGCCAACACCACCAAGTGTACACCACCATGTGTATGTGTGTTAGCTTTTCACAAACATTTCCCAAAGGATTAGCCACTCAACTTAACACGCCACTCGATGCTAGCGACGATGCAAAGTTAGATCACTCGAGTGGCACTAGATGACCGATATGCAAACAAGTTTGCCCCTCTTGATAGTACAGCCATCTATCCTAAACCCGGTCATAAACTTCTCTACACACCTATGACCGGTGAAATGAAATGCCCTAGGTTATACCTTTGCCTTGCGTATTCCATTCCATCTCCCCCAATGTCAATGCAACACATGCACCAACACGATCAATAATGATATGATCCACTTCATATCATTACGTGATCATATTGGTTCATCGATCTTGACTTCACTTGCTTTTCACCATTGCCTTCGTCCATCGGCACCAAGTCTTGCTTAAGCTTCACCGCCACGCGGTCCATCGCTCCAAAGCCTCCAACTTGCCCTTCACGCTTGCAATCGGTCCATCAAGCCAAGTTATGTCTTGATCTTCTCCACCTTGATCACATGACTCTATCATGTCTCATTTGCAATGAGCTCCATCATCATCACATGTGTGAGCTTTGCAACATCTCCTAGCCATTTTCACCTTTATGGCATATGTTGCTCACACATATGTACCTGTGGAGTAATCACCTATGTACCTCACAAAAATATAATTAGTCTACCTAGGTTGTCACTCAATTACCAAAACTACACAAGGACCTTTCAATGTGGCAGCTGTTCCACAAGGAGCCCTCGGTTTTGTTGTGACACCATAAGCTATTAACCAGGCAACTATTACCAACTTACATGCCATGAAGGCAGTGGGGTCATAGACCATAGAGTAAGAGGAGTATTGCAAGGGAAGATTTAAACAACAAGGTTTCCCTTCACAACAAGGGACAAGGAATTCAAATCCAATGGCGGATTTGATTTAAGGAGATTTAATTGTTCTACTAGGACATCTATAATTAGTCGATACAGTGTCCTATGTTCTCCAATCATGACTAGTTTGCTGACCTTTGAATGGTAATTTCTCTTGTAACCCTCTTAATATCGCCCTTAAAAACCCTAAGCACGTCTAACGAAACTTAAGGGTAGATGGACACAATAAACACAGTGAAATAAATAAATTGCACATTCCACGCTCTTATGCTAGTACAACATCTAGGCACTCAGTCTCCCATTCATGACACATCATTCACCTTCCCTACTGGTAGATGATCTCAACAACTATGGATAAAAAACAATGGCAAGAGTACAATACTAGAGGACATCGATGAAAAGCACTACTACTACGGGTACATCAGCCCAATGTAACTAATCTACTCTGGACCACGCATCTTCATTCTTGAGCTCGGTGGATTCTTCTACCGCCCTGGCTATGGATCTACCTCTTCTCTAGGCAAAGGCTGAGTGAGAGGAATCAAGGGCTCTACTTCTGACACTTCTGAGGGTGGTGGTGCTGGCAGTACCGCAACACCGGTTCTCTTTCTTTCTAGCGGGTGGACAAGGATTCCCTCCACGATCAAGGGATCCTACCGTTCAGCAGCCACCGTCCTCCGCTTGGCCCTAGTGACAAGATAGGCTTCTCCCAACTGATGGGCATGCCGATCTTCGACCTCCTTCAGAGCTTCTGACTTGGCAGTCTCCCAACTCTCAGCGGCTGCCGCACTAGCATGCGCTTTAGCCAGCTACACCTGGAGCATCCTAGAGAAGATCTCAGCTTCCTTGGCTTGATGGAGGCACTTCCTTAGCTCCGAGGCTTGTCGGTCATACTACTCATCTAGAGCAAGCAGGTACATGGTCAAGTGCACCATGGTAGGACTATCTTCTTGCGCATCCTATCCTTGCAAAGCCTCCAGCGATCCCTCCATGCCCGTTGATTTTTTCCAAAGGTGGAAAGAACCTCATGGGGGTATGGGCAATGGGCTCTTCATAGATCTGGCAAAGGTACCGTAAGGCTTTATGGGCCATGACCTGGTAGGTGTTGATGAAGCAAAACCCAGTTGTGGTCACACTCTAGGCTTCAGTGAGGTCAGGGAACTCTTCACTCTTCCCAAGGTAGACGGTAACCTCATACCGCTCGGTGCCATGCTTCTCAAACTCATGGCCCTCATCCTCGGGACGATCTTTGACTTCGAGCTTTTGTAGGGTGGCATGCAGGATTCTAGGAAAACCCTCAACGTTTAGGCAGTAACTACTAACCAAGGCTCCTACCATTCCTAGTGGTGGTTGCAAGGAAGGAATGAGCGAAAAGCTTGCTCAAAGGAAAAGCTAGGCGAACTAAAGTGCACTGAGGGGTGGTACCAATGACTAAGCCAGGCCCTGCTTATAAAGGCAGAGTGGTCAGTGGTCCTGGCATGGTCCACCAGGGTTCCTGCATGGGGTCACTATGAATGAATCGACCAAATTTTTGCGCGTTCGAGATGAGCAATGTCCGAGGCCATTATTGACTAGTACGACTATAGGGCAAGGGTTCGACAAGAGCACAGAAAAGGGTATGGGGAGACATGGGTCACAACCAGCGTGAACCACGGGCGAACGCGGAGCACGAAGCCATAGTGTAGAAATAACTCCAGAATAGGAACGAGTCAGTTAGGCACAATATGACATGCATGATACCTATGGATGGCATATCTACAAGCAATATGGGCACTACAATGCACAAACAAGATATGCATGAATGCACGTCCTATATGTCCTTTCACTGTTGCCAACATATAGGGCAACCGTTCTCAGATTTTTGGCACAACATTCTCTCCCTGTAGCTAGTCGATACTATCGGACTATGCTTGAGGTCAGTGTACCTATAGAAAAATTGATTAAGCCCACCTAAGTCAGCAGAGTGCCACCTATCATGGATACATAACCATAGTAATAGGGCTACTTATATAACTTCGCATAAAGATGTCCTATTCTTTGAAAAGAATTTGTTGTCGAATTTTATTTCAGAAAGGTTTTCAAAGCTTTATTTGCTCATTTATGCTCTGATACCACCTGTGGTAGAATCGCCTAATCTAATGCCTCCCAGGAGTACTTGTCTTCCACTAAACACTAAGTACTCAAGGGAGGACACCAAATTACGTGGTTCCATCGAGCACACCCCATGGGAGAACCCGAAAATCCACATTTTTTTATCAGGATCACAAATGAGAGAATAAAGCTTATAATATTTTAGCCATTTCTTACATCACTTTTCATGCAACATCAGAGTATAATATTTATTGTTATAACAGCAGAATGTAATCATGTTATTAAAGTTATAAACAATTTAATTGAACAACATAATGTAAACATGTAATCAGAATTATAGTGAAAATAAATATCTATTCATGACTAGATGAAGCATTGATCTATAAACTATGACAACAGATTATAAAACTTCCATTTATAAAAATATTTAGTGAGAGTTATAAATAAAACTATGATTGCAGCGTAAAGAAATTCTCTTTGAGCCCACCAGGAGGGATCCACACACAAGAGTCAGCTCTAGCATCCACCTACCACCTGCAACAGGGAGAAATAAAACCCTAAGTACTCAATTGTACTTAGCAAGACTTACCTGACAGGAGGAAAGAAAAGACTCCAAGGATATGCAAGGCTATCTAGCTTGTGGGTTTATTACATCTGCAGGCCTTATATTCGATTTTATTAGCAATCACATTAGTTCATTAACTAACCATTCTATGTAAACACCTGTGCTACTTTCAAGCAGGTGGTAAGCAATCAGAATCATTTTTATCATCTTTCATCTTCCAGTTCTTACTACGTTGCTAGACTGTAGACAAGTCATACCGACATGGCGGCGATTCGTGAAACAATGAGCCCAGCTGGGTACCTCAAAACACATGCCCCACTTGTACCCTAGGCACAAGTAGGACCAACCCACTACTCTCATGTCACGGGGTTTGGGTCCCCGTCTAAACTGGGACTCCAAGCCCCCGCCCCTGAGTCCTGGACTCAGTGCGGTGCAAGGACCTCCACCCAAAAACCACCCTGACAGTCGGTCCGAAAAGAGCCGGAACCCATGACAAGAGAGTAACAAGTCTTCCCTGCGCCCATACCCAAGTATGTGCTCGGGATAATAAGTCTGTGACCTGCCTAGAACCCAATGCAACGGCTGGTCCTTAACCGACATAGATAGGGAAAAATAGTGTAACCAAGCTATGCCCCATTGGCCGCAGGACACAACATCTTACACCCACCAATACCCAAATCATATCCCTGCCCGGTCTCTATTTTTCCTTTCTCCATTTATGTATTCCAAGTGATAATAATACAATAATATATTTCCAATCTCTCGCAAGTGACAGACAATCACTCGACTTCTACCGGAGTCCTATAGCATAGCAATCTACATGATTCTATCATACTAGTAAGACTCATAGGATAAAGAGATATATATGCAAGTGAGTTTCATTCAACTCTTTAAAACTTAATGCACAAATATAATTTAAAGTGCAGAAAAGTAGGAATTATGCACCGGAGCTTGCCTGGGTAAGATATATACTAAAAAGTTAGTATTTGCATCTTCAGATCATCTACCATCAACTGAATAGAAAGACCATTGCATCATCTCCTAGAGAGAATACCATTACACCATCCCAGATTCCCAATCATTCTTCAATCGATCCGTTGATCTATCATCGTACCTATATGATATGCATTGATGCACATGATGCAACAGATAATTAACAATGCAACCACAACTCTTAAAACAGAGTACATACGACGAACTAACAAGCTAACTCTAATGACTAACGTACTAATCTATGTATCAACATCATCAAGAAAGGTGTCATTTCCCAACAAGTACTTTTAGTTATACGATTCCACGGTGTTAGCAAGTGTCCTAAAGTGCTATTGTAGCAATAATATTCTAAGGACGTACATTTTATATTTCTATTTTCTTTTAATTTTATTTCAAGCATTAAACTAGTATTCACAAGCTAAATTAAAACTCTAGTCATCCGGTACCTACTGAACATAAAATTCTTACTAGAGTACAAACATAGCAAGGTTATGCTACTGTAAAAGTTTCATAGCATTTGGAGCATAAGAACTATTTTAATTACTTACAAAAAAACCCTAGAGTAATTTTTAAGACAATTATTTTGCACTAAAGCATATGATTTTATGTGTTCACAGTGTAGTACAATCTGTGTAGAGTTCAACAAAACTAGATTTAACATTCTATGATTTTTATTTGATTTATTACAAATTTTATAAGTTTCAGCCATTTTAACACTATTAATCATTTTAAAACAATTAGAGCAATCCTGGAAACATTTTAAAACTAGATGAACCAATATGCTAATGGATAGACCATGATTTTAGGAACTCAATGAAATTTGTTCCACAATTTTTTTGGACTCCTAAATTATTTTATATTTAAATAACAAAATCAGCGCATAATTTATTTTAGGAAATCTTCACTAATTCATGGGAAAAGAAAAGAGCACCGCGGATCAAAAAGACCACGGTGAGCGTGGCCTCAGCGTGGCTCATGACCGACAAGCCGGCTCGGTCCGCAGGCACGCGCGTGGCCCAGGCGCGGGCAGGCGGCGTGGATGGCCCATGAGGCAGGCAGGCCGTAGCCCAGCAGCCCCAATGCGGCCCACGGCGTGGCGGCGACAGGCCATCCCAGTGGAGGCCGACAGCCCACCAGGCGCGCACGCGGCAGCGGCCCACGCGGCCAAGCCCAAACACGACGATAGTTTTGCAAAAATGACCCTACACTTCTACCTATTTAGTATTTTACTGTTCATGTGAGTCACAATTTCACACCTAACCCCCCCCTCCCGAAAACTTCTAATTACACGTTCTCACCTTCTCCTTCCTATGGTGAAGCAGAGGAGCAGGGGACGGCGGCTCCGACCGACCAAATCTTGGCCATCCTACGCACCCGCCGGTGGTGGGGAGACAGCGTGGGGCAGCGGCGGACCTGGACACACACGGTGTGGACCAAGCTCTCCCCGCTGTGACCCGCAGAGACGTGGCCGCACACAGTGGCGGGCGTGACGGCCGGCAACTGGCGGTGATGCAGTGCTGTGGGACCACGGCAACGGAGGTGGAGCGGCCCCGCAACACGGGCTCAGGCGCATGAGAGGGTCAGCGGTGAGGGGAGCCGCCACCGGCGGGCCTCCGGCTGGGGCAGGACGTGGAGGCGGAGGTGAAGGAGCAGGCATTGGAGGTGAAGCGCCATGGAGCAGCAGGCCTAGCGTGGGGTCGAGAGGCTCTCGCGCGCTTGCGTGTGCGGTGGCCGGCGACGGGAGCGGCCGCAGGTCCTGCGGGAGGCCACCCGGAGCAGCGTGCCGCGGGCACGGCCAGATGGGACACGCGGCGTGGGGCAGCACGGTCAGCAGCGACCGCGTGGCACGCAGCTGCGGACCGGCCGGTAGCTAGGCAGGGGCACGGTAGCCAGCAGTGCGAGAACATGCGATGCGGGGAGGAAGAAGAGGGGATGTCGGTGCATTACTAAAGCATATGATTTTATGTGTTCACAGTATAGTACAATCTGTGTAGAGTTCAACAAAACTAGATTTACCATTTTATGATTTTTATTTGATTTATTACGGATTTTATAAGTTTTAGCCATTTTAACACTATTAATCATTTTAAAATAATTAGAGCAATCATGGAAACATTTTAAAACTAGATGAACCAATACGCTAATGGATAGATCATGATTTTAGTAACTCAACGAAATTTGTCCCACAATTTTTTGGACTCCTAAATGATTTTATATTTAAATAACAAAATCAGTGCATAATTTATTTTAGGAAATCTTCACTAATTCAGGGGAAAAGAAAAGAGGACCGTGGCCCAAACGGCCCACGGTGAGCGCGGCCTCAGCACGGCCCACAACCGACAAGCCGACTCAGCCCGCAGGCATGTGCGCGGGCAGGCGGCGCGGACGACCCATGAGGCAGGCAGGCCGCAGCCTACCTGCCCCAACGCAGCCCGCGGCGTTGCGGCGACAAGGCCGGCCCAGCAGTGCGCCCGGCCGACGGCCCAGTGAAGGCAGGCGGCCCCACCAGGCGCACACGCGGCAGTGGCCCAAACGTGACGGCAGTTTTACAAAAATGTCCCTACGCTTCTACCTATTTAGTATTCTATTGTTCATGTGAGTCACAATTTCACACCTAACCCCTCCCCCCGAAAAACTTCTAATTACATGTTTAGGCTTGCGTGTGCGGGGTCAAGAGGCTCGTGCGCGCTTGCGTGTGTGGTGGCCGGCGACGGGAGCGGTCGTAGGTGCTATAGGAGGCCGCCCGGAGCAGCACGTCTGGACGGGACACGCAGTGCGGGGCAGCGCGGTCAGCAGCAGCCGCGTGGCGCACAGCTGTGGACCGACCGGCAGCCAGGCAGGGGCACGGTAGCCAGCAGCGCGAGAACGCGCGACGCGGGGAGGAAGAGGAGGGGACGCCGGTGCTGCACGCGGAGGAGAGGAGGCGAGGCAGAGCCGTGCGCGCACGCGAAGGGAAAAGGGGAAATGACGGGCGGGAGGGGGCGCAGCGACGACGGACGCTGCCAAGGCGGGTGCTCTGCTCGGCACAGAGGCAGACAACAGCGGCAGGCAAGGACAATCAGAGATATAGGCAAGCAGAAAAAGAGAGGACGGACGGAGCCGTGTGCACTCGCCACCAACCTCATAAACACGCCATGGGGCAGGGCGGCCTGGCACAACGTGGCCGACAGGAGCACTGTGGCGCGACACAAATAAATCCGATGGCTAATTTAGAATAGGGGAACGCACCGCCGTCCCTCAAACTAGCGCATAGACAGGACGACTCGAACTTGGCAGGACATGAAGGCAGCCAGCTCTTCCGTGGTTAGGTGGGTCGTGCGGTGGGCGAAGCACCACGTCGGCCAAATGACTGGCAGGCAGTGCACACGGCGACCGCAGGTCAAGCCATATGACGGTCAGTAGTGAAGCACACGAATTTTTAAGAGATGCAAAAACCGCGGATTAGCTCATACTCCATACCAAGGCATGGAACAAAATATTAGGGTGCTATGTAATTAGTTTTTGCGCAAAACAAATCGCCATAACAACGCTTTAAAATATAATTTCTGATTTTTATCGTTGACGCGAGAAGCTGATTTTTAATTTTTAAATTTAATTTTGAGCTGGCAAAAACCCTAGTTAGCAATATTCGTTCTCCAAAACCAAAATTGCATTTTTATCTACTAAACTTACACTTCAAACTTTTATCTAGGTATGAATTACAAGATATATTTTATTTGGTTTATAAAAATTATTTTTCACGCTTAATCCCATAGAACAAACCATCCGCTACTTATTTGCTAGAATTGTTGCCTGATATTCCTAAATATCTTTACGCACTGAGTAATTTAACTTGGGCATTTATTTGAGTCCAAAAAAACTGAGTCACACATGATTCATTTATCGCTTCAAGTATGTTTTAAATCAAAAATCCGAGAAACTCGTTTCGGAAATTTTTTTTAGGCCTAAATCTCGATGCTAAACGAGCTCGTAACACTAGAGGTGTTACAATGTAGTATTAGAAATTCACATTGTTTTCTTGTAAATAGTATAATCTTGACAATAATCAAAGAAACTAGCAGGAAGGATAAGTACCTGGATGAATTGGGAGAAACCGTGGGACCAACCAAAGTTCAGGAATCACCGGATCATTTCCAGACCAATCATATACGCCGATAACCTTCAGTTAAGCAGAAGAGTTGAGTTATATAAATGTAGCTGGTACATGTATCACCTATTAGAATGTTAATCATTAGAAATTCGATAAAATAACATATCACACCTATAAAAATGATTTCTATATACACCTCCATTTTTCCACGTGATTGTGAATACTACTCCACATCCAACATATTCATCAAAATATGTCTACTAACCGTGCTACTGAGATGCTCTCAGTACATTAAGGACCAGTTCAGCAGTGCTTCTCCCCGGATCTAGCTCTGGCTCGTCCAGAGGAGTCCTACCAATGTTTTGTAGAAGCCGTTTTCCAATGAAAAACAGAGGAGCTGAAGTTGTTTTGGAAGAGCCACAATGGCTCCTCTGAAGACGCCCCTCGGGTGGAGCCTGCCAAACATCCCCTAATAAATAGTTGCATTTTATTTTTGACGATGCCAATAAAAAAGGAAAATAAATGGTATTAAAGATAAGCATTACGCGTCACAGCGTATACCACCCCCTGGTTACGCTTTATGTTTTTTCATTATATATTGTATCAGATATAATTTAGATTAGGGTCCTTCAGAAGATAAAATCCTGCTTTTATAGAGGGAGGAAAAAGATAACACACAACGACGCTTTAAAAAAGAAAGAATTAAAACACACACACAAGTATATGACAGTACTATTTACATAAGCATCAAGGCATACCGATAGTAAGATCTTTGCCCATTGTGGCGCTGCAGTTGCAGTGCCATGGGACAAGATCCATGCGCGACCTTTTGCTAATCCATCGTTTTCCACCTCACCGAGAAGCCTCAAGGTGGCGTAGTTTAAGCAAGTTCCAAACATGGCGCTCTCGTCCAAGATGTTAAAGCCCCATCCGCCGTCCTCGTTCTAATTAAGCAAGAACAAAAAAAGGGGTAGTATACTTGATGTGATGGAGTATATACATAATTAGTAATTAGGTGAAGCGAGCTGCGTCTTATGGTTTCTTTCGTGATGATTGTAATAATGGTTTGTTTTAATATATATATGATGATTTCTTATAAAAAGAATAATGTATTCTATTATGTTATGATAGTCTTGTTATACCTGATGGTTGTAGATATGACGGCATATCTCACGTATACGCTCTTTGGCTAGGACAGCATCAATTGATCTTGTAATGTGCAAAGCGAAGATCTGTAAAACAAAAGAGAGAAAAAGGAATTACAACAGAACTCCCTCTGATTAATTTCTTTTATAGGCAGAGCCACTATATAAGCAAGTGTGTGCATGCATATGTGAAAAAGCTGTGAACGGTTGAGGCACAGATACACGAACCCAGAACGGCAGCAGGTACATAATCCCACTGTAATCACCAGGCCAATGGCCATCTTCGGGTTGGAGAGCAGACATCCAGTCAAGCGCTCGTGTCAGCGACTGCAGCAGAATCTCTTCCGTCACCACGTCTCCATCTTCCAGCTTCGCGGCGGCAGGCATATCCGCGAGGAGATGTTTTTGTCCCGTGAACTGTGCTCGTTACATCAATCATACTACGTGAGCTCCAGTGCCGGACTTAGGGTAGGGCACGACGTGTGACGGCCGAGGGCCTAAGCGAAAGAGGGATCTAAGTTCAGGTATATAGACTCTCAGGTCCTATAGTCCATTAGGCATTAGTAAACTAATGAGAAAAGAGATATAGAACTAGTCAGACGGTCTAAAAAGACAATATTGGCATTTCTTTTCTAGTTTTCTTTCCTCACGGCCCTCAGGTAAAGAGGAGGCGAAGAGTTACGCTGCACACAGCACACTCTGATCGTAAGTTCGCGATGTGCGTCTTACACACGCGGAGCTGGCGAGCTGCGCCGCCGCGAAGAGCTAGACTACCGGAGACACGGTCACGGCGCACGAGGATGGCGACCAGGCAGGGCTCCACGACGATGACATCTTGATTCTTAGCTTCTTACGAATTGCGATCACCGATCAGTTGTTTAGGCCCAATGTTTTTTTTCTTTTTATTTTTAATCCAAATTAATTTTTTTTTTATAGTATTCCAGACTTCTAGTACTTTGTACCCATATAGTAATATTTTATTCTAATTTAGATGTTAGAATGTTACATAAGAAACATTTGTCATGGGTGAGAAAAGAAAACGAATATATTACTTTTTTAATCTATATTGTTCCTCGATAATTATCATACATCTACAAATATATTGCTTAATCTACATTGTTCCTCGATAATTATCAGACATATTAAATTAAAAATATGTTATTGAATTTGCTTTCGTTTTACAAGTAAAATTAGTGCCTATAATATTTTATACATAATATCGTCATATGGCCCTTAAAATCCTAGAACCGACACTGGTGAGCTCAAGATCAGCGTAATACCTTTCTCTTAATGAAATACGTGTTTCATGTTATGGTCGAGAAAAAATAACATAACACGCAGTATCAACTATACTAGGTACGCGCGGACGTGTCATCTATCAACGGTTTTAGCTGGATATGTAGGTACCTGCACGCGCATGAGACTATCTCCAACACAAAATAGGTAGTTTACAGTATTTTTTGGTACCAAAAACACGTTCCAACGGATAACCCAAACTGATGATGCATTTTGCGTCCAAGCCGATCCGAAACGCAAATAAACGTCTCGACGGAGAGACGACGCAAATCTCATCCGTCGTCCGCAGGTCGCTGTCCACACAAATAGCTGTCGCTCTCATCCGTCGTCATCGGCCAAACAAAGAAAAAAAAGAACACACCATTTCCCATCCTCTTCGTCGCTCGCTCCGTCCCGACGCGGCGGCGGCGCCTCCCGCAGTCCGTCCGCTCTCCGCCCCTTGTCCTCTCGCGCTTGCTTCGCTTTCTTCTTCGTCTCCCGCCCGCTCTGCTGCTGTGTCTCTCCCGTGCTGCCGCCTTTTGTGCGTGCCTCGCCATCGCCGTTGGTCGGCCGGCCGCCGTGGCGGACCTACGGCGTCGCGCGCCGGCCGTCGGTGCGCTGCTAACTGCTCTGCGCATCCGGCCGCCGTTGTACCTTCTCTGCTCCCTCTTCCCTCCTCTTCTGCTTAAGCCCGCGGCGTTTGTTGCCTCCGTCCACTCCCTATGTCGGCCTTTCCTCAGCGCCTCGCCGGATCTCGCTCCGAAGCTCGCAGCTCGGTGGCCGGCCATGGGGAAGACGAAGACGGAGGAGCAAGCGGACGGACGGAGGAAACTACGAGTCTTGTTTTGGGTTCGTTGTTGGAGAACGAAGGTTTTGGGTCCATGACTTTTTTTTCTGTACGTGACTCAAATCCTGAATAGGTCTCGTGTTTGCACTCTCATCGTTGGAGACCGTCTGAGCAGGTCCTGCGATTCCCTCCTTCGGAAGCGGTTCTCCGTGAACTGGCGACGAAGCTCCTCCACCTTGGCGCGCTCTTGGTCAGTGCCGGCGTCGGGGTCGAACTCCCACACCTGCCGCCCATGGAAGCCACTCACCGTCTGCATCCACGGCCCTCCACCCTCTGAGATCTTTAGCCTCCACATGGTTCACCGCCTAGCTCATCACTGAAACCTTCTGGTGCAGCAGCTTTAAAGGTTGGTTCATCTATCAGACTACTGATATTTTTTATATGATATTTGTCATCTCGCACCGACGATAATTTAAAGTGCATGGAGCTATCTATCCCTCGGATGGGCACATCATGGCCGGGTCCTCGCTCATTGAAGTGCATGGAGCTAGGGTCCTGCGCTCCTGCTCCCTCTGTACTTTTTTAAGGTGCATCACTGTATCTGTTTGAAGCCCATGACATGTGCATGTGCATACATCCGCTGAAGCATCATGTCCTCGCTCCATGCATGTGTCGCCCACATCCATAGCTCCTTGCCTTGCGCCGTTGCGCGTGCCTTGCTGCCACGACCGAAACTGAAACTTCGTGTTGTGCGAAACTGACAGCAAAACACCAAATATCGACAGGTAGCAAATCAATTTCCCTGTCGGGACACCGAGAGGGGGTAACAGGAGGAAATACACCGGCAGGCAAAAGCAACAGAAATAGAAATTTTTTTGAGTGGATAAAATTTCCCTGTACAGCGGATGGGCGCGTAGCCCAGTGGCTAAGGCTCCACGCGAGGAGCCGACCGGCGGGGGTTCGAACCCCCGTCCCGCACAAGTCCTCCAAAGAAGGCCGCGCTAGGGTGGCGCCGTTCAAAAAAAATTCCCTGTACAGGAATTTCGTTATCGATACAACATTGACAAGAAAATTCTCAGCCAACCAGGTCTAGAATTCTATCGCTAACAATCCATGTCATCAAATTATTTAGTTCAGAAATGACACCAACAATTAGAAATATCATGTGAAATTGGGAGAATTCTCAGCCAACCAGGTCTAGAATTTTATCGCTATCAATCCATGTCATCAAATTATTCAGTTCAGAAATGACACTAACAATTAGAAATATCATGTGAAATTGGGACAAATATTTTGTCCAAAAAAAGTAATAATCTACTCTATAATCTATAAAAAAAATATGTTGTAGCTTCACTCCACTGATGTTTCAGCAAACAATCTGGTAGCTGTATATCACTAAGGCTATATATACAAACGTTTGCGTATCTTGCACTTGTCGTCTTTGAAGACTTGGATCAGCAGGGTTCATCTTCGTTGAACAAAACCTGCAGTGGAACATTATGCTATTAGAGATCTTTTTTTTACAGAATCAGCAGGGGAGCCCCCTACCTATTTTTTTGCTTTTCCACTAAATGAAATAATACTATGTACAAGGTAGAGTACAAGGCATCCAGGCCCAAAAAGAAAAAAAAAAAAGAAGAGATTACATAAAATTATCTCTCCAAAAATTAAGTGCAGGTTGCCTACAGGGTTTGGCTTTGGTGCAAACCAAGCCAAGTTCAGCCTTGAATTGCCTCTTCCACTGATTGATGTTAATTTGTCCATTGTCGAAAATAACTCCACTTCTAGTCGTCTAGATCACCCAGCAGGCAGTAATGATTATTTCTCTGAAAATGCTGTTGTCAAAGGCTTCTCTTGCTTGTAGAATCATATCCAGAGGACTGACATTCAGGTTCCAGATTATTGGAACGGTGGCCCAACGGTCTCTGCTGAAAGGACATTCAAAGAACAGGTGAAAACTAGTTTCTTCACAACCCAAATTGCACAACACACAGCTATAGTCATCCAAAATCATATTCTTCCTTTTCAACAAATTTCTGGTGTTCAACCTATCCCTGAGGAGGAGCCAAAAAAAGAATTTGTGTGTTCCCAAGTTACTTGATGCCCAAAGCCACTTGAACAGTGGGGTAGCTAGGGTGATACCAATTAGCTTACTATAAGCCTTCTTGCTGCTATATTTTGTTGAGCCCCAGGTGTAACTCCAGAGACCATTGGCATTTTCATCCCATTGTCTAGAATCAATGGAGGTATGGATTTCTTCTAGTTGAGCTGCAGCTTGTTGGGAAAGTGGTAGTCTGAACAATCTGTCCTCTTCATTATCCAGGAAGAAGGTGATGGAGCATTTTGGCTTTCTAGCAAAAGAAAAGAGGTGTGGGAATTTCTCTTTTAGAGTTTGTCCATCCCATCTATCTGACCAGAACATAACTGAATTGCCTTTGTTAGGATGACAAATAGCTAGCTCCTGAAACTTGCTGAATAATTTCAAGACATCTTTCCACCAGAAGGATCCAATTGGACTTCTAGCATGTGGAGGGGTTTGACTGTTGGAGTAGAGTTTATCCTAGGTTAGACTGACCCATGGTACATCTGCATGATTGACAAATTTATCCAGAGATTTCATCAAAAGAGCATCGTTCTAGCTTTGGATATCTATTATTCCCAGGCCTCCTTGATCTTTGGGTTTGCAAGCAACCTCCTATGCAGCTAGACATTTTCCTTTTCTATGTATATCACCTTTGCTCCACAGGCATTGTTTTTTTGTACACATCAATCTGTTTTATAATCTGTGGGGGGATTTTCAAACTGCACATGTAGAAGGTTGGGAGGGCTGAGAAGACTGAATTGACCAGGATGAGCCTACCATTATAGGATAAAAATTTACTGACCCCTAAAAGTCTTCTCTCAATTCTTGTAAGAAGGGGTGAGAATTCATTGAGGGAGGGCTTGGTGGTACCAAGTGGCAGACCCAGATATGTGAAAGGCATACTTGCTACCTGACATCCAAAAGTGTTTGCAAGGTGTGTGGCTCTATTGTCATTCATGTTGATGGGTACCAGAAAAGATTTTCTGAAATTGACATGGAGCCCTATGGAGTCTGAAAATGATCTGAGGAGTCCTTTAAGGTTAAAAAGAATCCTAGCATCCCCTAGAAGGATAAGAAGTGTGTCATCAGCATACTGAACAATGGGGTAGTCACCTTGGAAGGACTCACTAATAGGATGCTTAAGAACATTCATTTGCCAGGCTCTATTAACCACTGTCTGTAACAAGTCTGCAGCAAGCACAAAAAGGAGGGGAGAAAGGGGATCCCCTTGTCTGACACCCCTTTTGCAGCTGAATGGTTTACCAGGAATTCCATTGAGAATAACTGAAGAGGTGCCACTGCCAAGCAAGTTTTGAATCCAATTAATTCACTTGTCTGAAAACCCTTTGTGTTTAAGGACCTGTAAAATGACTGCATGTTCCAATTTATCAAAAGCTTTCTCAAAGTCAAGCTTAAGTATAACAATCTCTTTTTTGACTGATGGCACAAATGCAAGAATTGGAAAGACCAGGCTAAGCAATCTTGTATGGTTCTCCCTTTGATGAAGCCATACTGGTTGGCATGGACAAGCTGAAGGATCACTCTTTGGAGTCTTAGTGAAAGGATCTTGGTTATGCACTTGAGTGAATAGTTCAAAAGAGAGATAGGTCTATAATAATCAACATTCTCAGGATTTTCTTTCTTTGGAATCAGGGCAATGACAGAGGAATTGATGCTCTTCAGGTCAATATTGTCTGAACAAAAATCATTGAAGAGTCTGAGGAAATCTTGTTCTACTAGGTTCCAGCATTTCTTGATGAAAAGGCCATTGAAGCCATCAGGTCCTGGTGCATGGCTGTTTGGTAAGCATTTGATCACTGATTCAATTTCATCCTAACTGAAGTCATTATCCAAGCCATCTAGATCATGTGTTATCAAAAGTGTGCTGAAATTATATGCCATACTAGTGAATTCTGAAATACCAAGTCTGTTTTTAAAGGCTGTCCACAGGAGAGTTGCCTTTTGATCATGGTCATTGACGATGGAGCCATCAGAGTTTGTGAGGGACACAATGAAATTCCTTTTGTGACACATAGTAGCCATAGTGTGAAAGAAATGGGTATTTTCATCTCCCAATTTGACCCATCCGATAGTGTTTCTCTGTTTCCAGTAGGCCCTTTTTGATTCTTGGATGGTTGCTAAGTGGTTCTTGACCAAGGCTCTGAAGGCAATTTCCAGCCTAGAAAGGGGCCTCTGATCCTCAAGCCCATCAAGCAGAAGCAACACCCAATTGCTGTTGTAAATGAGTTTGTTTAGATTGGATAACTTTTTACTCCAAGCTTTTAGTCCAGCCTGTTGGTATAAATTAATGCACACAGAATAATCCGCAAGCACACGGATGTTATACTAATGTAGCACTTCACCAGGAGTACCCAGTTTTATATCGAACTTGAGGAAATGTGTGTGAGAATAACCAAATCTAGCTTATCCCAACTTCACAATCAAGGCTAGATAATAGGAGCGTAGAGGAGACTGCTAAGGTCTTCTAGTTCTAACTTCGGTAAGCTTTGTCTTCTATTGTTCAATTCTAAGGATATTACTAGAGAAAACACAGGCAGAGTATGTTTTCTATAGCAACAATTTCCTGCTAGGCCTACTAACAAGAGGTGGACTACAAAGGATTCAACGAGGCTATAAAAGTTACCCTCGCGAGCTACCACCGATCTAGAAAATAGGGTACATCCACGAGTAACCGAGTCTAAGCACCACGCTTACACTACGAATACTACTTTAACCCAGGAGCTAAAAGGATTAAAGTACTCAAAAGAGAGTTATAAATCTAAATAACAATATGAACAAGATGCTTACTTGAATTAGAAGTCGATTACCAGAGAAATCTCATAAACAAGCTCCAGAAAAACCTGATTCCGCTAGGATACAAGCCGTAGAGAGCACCGATAGGCCGGGACTCCTCCAAACTCTTCGCTCTCACTCAATCTCGCTATCTCTAATACAAGACTAGATCCTATTGAGGACTAACCTTGTCTTGATTGCTAGCTCTGATCCTAGTGGACATATAAATTAGGGTTTTTGGCTTCTCAGCCCTCAGGATCAAATGAGACATGCCCTAGAGGGGGTGCAGGCTAGTATATATAGCCTGGAGCGTCCAACGTGAGCCCTTGGATCAAACTGACTTAAAGAACGACGGAGATGCAATCCTTAAGGCGGTGGAGAACCGACATAACAATGAGGCTGATAGGTGGGGCCCACAGGGGGCGGGTGGCCACCAGGTGGGGCTAGGCGGCCCTATGTGTCCCGCTTCGGTGATTCACCTTCTAGAGTCTTCTAAAGTCTTCCCACGTCGATTACGTGGCGGAATTCCGTGATTTCTTTTGACGAATAGGCCCTTGGCGATTTTCTGAATATATCCTATTAGAAACACATATTCACCTAAACTCATGAAATTTATTAGTTTAAACCCCTAAGTCTACATTGGTGATCCATTTTAGCAATTTATACAAGTTATATTTGAAAGCATCTAGGCCCCTAGTTGGGTTTTGGTGATTCATGATAATACATGATTACTGTGACTAACGTGTGTTTTGTAGATACAATTAAGTTAGATCATGGTAATGGCAATTGATTGGGCAATCATGGTTGTCATGCCCCTACGATGGAAATCGTTTTGATTTTCAAAGGATGGACGACAAGGTTAAGGATGGACTAGTTCTAAGTGTCGTTTGGTGTTGAAGAGACACTTAGAGTAGTTTAGGACTTTGTTTTTCCTTTGGCCGTACTATTAAGAGGGGTATGGACGGGTAGCTTGACCTAGGTGAGTCTAGTGGGTTAGGTGTGGTGCACACTTCTTAAATCTAACACTAGGTAGCTCCTAAAAAGCCCTTAGATTAATTGGAGCAAACTTCATTTACATATGATTGCGAGTTGGAAGTGAATAGAGGGTCAAATGTTGATCGAACGCTGCTTCCGGTGTGACCGAACGCTGGCGCAGAGTCTGGTAAGTCTATTTGATCAAGGTGAAGTCGTCTGGATGCGACCGGACGCTGAGAGGTGAGTGACCGAATGCTGGGTACCAGAGTCTGGTCAACTCCAGTAAGGTTTCAGATAGGGAGAATCCTAATCGGACGCGTCCGGTCAGTGATGGTCGAACACGTCCGGTCGGTGATGACCGGACGCTGAGCAGCAAAGTGACCGGACGTTGGGTGCCAGAGTCCGGTCAACATCAGTATGGTTCCAGAGGGCAGTTTTCGTGACCGAACGCTGGCCAGTGTCCGGTCACAACTTAAACTACACAGAGGCAGGTGAACTGACCGGAGCGTCCGATCACCTTGACCGGAGCATCCGATCACCCCACAGAGGCACATAACGGTTCGTTTTGAAATGAGGGGTTATAAATACTTTCTCTATTCACTCAAGGGATCATTTTTGCTCATTCCAACAGCTGAGAAACACCCTTGAGAGTGCCAAGAAGAGCAAGGTCCTAGTGAGGTGATTGAGATTTGAGAATCCAAGTGAGAGGCCTCATTAGTGAAAGCAAGAGTAGCAAAGTGTGCATCCACCCTTCTCATTAGGCTTGTCGTGGTCAAGTGAGAGTTCGTGCTTGTTACTCTTGGTGATAGCCATCACCTAGACGGCTTGGTGGTGATTGGGAGCTTGGTGATCATCCGGTAGAGCTTGTGGATGACCCAACTCAAGTTGTGAGTGGTTGTGGGTGATTCACCACGATGAAGTGTCGAAGAATCAACCCATAGAGAGTACTTGATCCTTGCATGGATCAAGGAGGAGCTACACCCTTGCGCGGGTGCTCCAACAAGGACTAGTGGGGAGTGGCGACTTTCTGATACCTCAACAAAAGATTGCCGTGTTCCTCCTTCTCTCTTTACTTTGAGTATTTACTTTGAGTAATTCAATTCTTGTCTTTGCATTCATAGAATTGCCACGCTAGAGTAGGATTAGAACATAGGTTGCATTGCTAAACTTTTGTGCGGTAGAACAATAGAAACACTTTCTAGGCACAAGGGGTGAAGTGGGCTAACCGTAGGGTTTAATTATTGCAAAGATTTTTAGAATTTGCCCAATTCACCCCCTCTCCCTCTTGGGCATCTTGATCCTTTCAATATTGATGGTTTGTGATGATTGTAAACTACCATCAACACAACCCTTACTTGTTTGAATTTGTTAAACTGGGTCTTAGCTGCATTGGCATGAAAGGGAGATGTGTTCCAATGGAGGCTCAGAGTATCAAGAAACTCAGGATGCTCTACCTAGAAGTTTTCAAATCTAAAAATTCTAGACTTGGGGATGCTACTGCCAATGTGAGGCACATATGGTATATGATCAGATATGGGTTTGGACAAGGGTTGTACAAAAGTTGCAAGGTAAGTTAAAGTCCAGCTAGAAGAGGTTAGAACCCAATCCAATTTAACCAAAAGAGGATCAGATTGCATATTGCTCCATGTGTAATTTCTACCGCCAAAAGGTATCTCTACAAGATCTAAGTCTGAAATAAGCTCATTGAACATGTTCATTTTAGTTAAATCACCCCTAGGTTTATTTCTATTATTAGGGTGTCTGATGAGGTTGAAGTCTCCCCCTAAAACCCAATCATCAAACTCAGAGGTATCGAGATTGATAAGCCAGGTGACAAACCCCATTTTCTGTTGGGAACTGGCAGGACCATAGATGTTAGTGACATGAAAGTTTTTGTTGTCCAACCTGCAAGAAAGTTTCACTGTGATAGCATATGTATTAGATTGTACCACACTGCCATCAAAAAGACTGCTATTCCAAACAGTCAGAAGGCCACCAGAAGCTCCAGCAGAAGGAGAAAAAGCAAATCTATCAAGGTATCTAGGACATATTTTTTTATGTAAAAGCTGTCAAAGATTTTTCTTTTTGTTTCTTGAATGCAAAGAACCTAACAAGCACTCTCATTGATTTTATCTCTCAAAGCATCCCATTTCTCCTGTGAATTGATACCTCTCACATTCTAAAATAATACCTTACTATACCTATTGTTGTTACTATCCATGGATAGAGTGAGGAAATCTGGCAGTGTTTGTACCTCCAACAGTCAAACTTGGAAACACATATGGTGTACATTGAAATGCAGCAATAGATACAATAACAGGTTAGAGAGAAATAGATAGGATCAAGCACAAAACAGAGGCATGGGGGTAAACACATATCATCACAAACTGGATAGATTAAACAAGCGTCATAAGGTGACATGAAGCTCCAATGGGTGTAGTAGCACCGGATACAACAGATTCGGTTCTTATTATGCCAGTACACACACTGGGCTTGGGAGCTAAAAAGACAAGCAAAAGAGAGGTGCACATATGAGGATAGTGCACAAGCTTCCACAGGTCGAGCTTTAATCATCTAAATCATCCTTGTTGAGAAGTGCAGCAGAAATAATCTCAGACTGAATCTGGAGGAAGCCTTCACCCATGCTTATGAGGACCTCTCTTGGGAGGTGTGGAGCAACATTCGTGCTAGGTGGAGGGATCACAGCAAGGGGTATTGGTTCCTCTTCTTCTGATGGGTCTTCTTCTATGGGGTCTTCAGCATTTGCAGCAGACTTCTTTGCCTTCTCTGCACCTTCAGCATCATTGTATCTAGCAAACTTCTTGGAGAGCCTACTGCTGCACCTGAGGAAGCTATCATCAAGCTGGTCCTTTGCTATTCTTGCCCTCTTCCTCCTTAGGGTATTGAAGCCAAGGGGTGGGCCATCTAGTAGCTCAACATTGGCATCAGAGTCTGCCTTCTCTTCCTCATCAGCTGCCTCCTCTTCATCATCCACATCTAGATAGTCAAGGGCAATCTTTTCCAAAGCCTGTCTACCAAGCTGTGGGTACAACAGGAAGGCAAGGTGAATCAATAAGCGTTGATCATTGAAATAGAGGGGAATGATAATACTATGATCAATGTCCAACATGGATAAGTTACTTAGTAATGATGAAAAGGGGTTAAAAGGTATGGAAGTGAGTACCTTTTTCAGTAAAGATGGGACCACTTCAACATACCTCAGAACTGGAGGTGGTGGAATCAGGGCTACACCAAGCACTAGGAACTTCTCCAAAGCAGAAATGAGCCTAACTTGTCTATCCATCACATTGTCCTCAACAACCTGAACATTGCCTATTTCTGCAACAACTTCTGCACCAGCATTTTGAACATCTTCCTGGTCCACAATTTCTATGTTGACGGCATCACCATCCACGGGGGCCAAGTGTTGCTGCCAGCGACTTGGGCCTCCATATTCATGGCAGATCCATTGCTCGATCCAGCAGGAGGGTGGAATCGGCCCCATCCAACGAGGAGGTCGTGGAGGCTAGGGGTGCAGAGGCCCAACACTAACATATGCCTCCTCATCATGCAATTCACCAATACCCTGTCTCTTTAGAACAAAGCATGGCACTGTCCAGGATCTGCCCTTCTGAGGGAGGCTGGCATTCACTTTCACAGAGTCTGGAATTTTTGCATCATCATTTAAATAGAACTTGGCTACAACTCTAGTGAGGTAGTCAGGTTCATGCTAGTGCATCAAAATACCAAAACTAGAGACTGCTTTTGCAATATTGATAGAGTTCTTCAAATCCTCAGGAAAAGCTACCAATAGAACCTAGGCCACTCGGTCAAGATCAAAAGATCTAGCATTTTCCGCCTCATCATGTTTAATCACTGACATTCTATAAGTACCAAAGTGAAAGACTGGACCAAGGAACCTCTCTCTCTCTCCCTCAAGCATGCTATTGAATGTGACATAAGCATCCCTAGAGCACATGGCTAAATTTTTGATGTGCGAACCTGATGCATGTCATGGAAGAACGTGCACAGCACAGTCTTGAGGTCCTCAAAATCATCCTTGTAGACCGGCGGCTCAAGGCGGACGATCGTCAGTCCTCATTGTAGAGGGTTTAGCACCCGGTGACATAGACCTCATAGCGGAGAGAGGGGTGGTGCGCCCATTCTTCGAGCGTGAAGCCGGCCGGCACATGCGGGAGGGGATCCATAGGCCAGTTCGCCATTGTTGTGGCAGTGTGGTTTTCTTGCGGTGGCGGTGGCTGGATAGTGGAAGGGGGTGGGACGGAGGAGCCAGATTGAGGCTGACACCCGTGTATAAATGCTCCTCGCGCGGCCCTCCACCTTCCGAATGGGAAACGGGACAAAAATGTCGTTGATTCCATTTCTTGGAAAGGCAAGCAGAGGAAACATGGCCATAATTGAAGCAGGATTTACACCTAACCTATTGGGTGCAATCACGTCTGTGGTGGCCTAGGCCCAAGCACTTGGAGCAAGAGGTCATAGCATGGGATGGGCTGGGCTTAGGATTGTGCTGAATTGTTGAACCAGATGCACTCATAACTCTTGTGTTTGAATTTGAATCAGATCGGCCCTACGGAGAAACCGTCAGAGAGCGTGCCTGCAATGAATCCTTTGCCTTCACAACCTAGCGAAGAACACGCTTGGTCGCCTTGGGGACAGGGTGAGGAACAGCCTTTTGGGAAGAGATCAAAGGACTAGAAATTGCTCTTGGAGCCTTCTTAGAAATATGAGAAGTGTTCCCATAATTCAAATGATAATTCTCCGGATAACTTAAACGATGGAAAACAGTTTTCTTCAAATCTGGTGTTGTTCTAACCACATCCGCAAAGCTTTTTTTGAATTTATGCCCCATGGTTGTCCATTCAGCATCTTTTTTAGAGCACCAAAGTTTATAATCTCTACACCAATTCAGAGCTCCCCCACCCTAGAGGTGGAAGAAGATAATAAAGGATTTGCAAGAGAAACTCTTAAGACTTTAAATCATGAAACCAACATTTTTGCAAGAGACGGTGAAACTGAACATCCAACCCGAGAGATGTAAAACAATGAAATTCCGGGCAATGCCACCAAGCCATGCTTGAAGGATCAGGCCAACTTATTCTTCATTGAGCCAGATAGCAGATGTACCAAAACTTGCGACCAAATGGAACACCAAAGGAGAAGAGATCACAGCTGGATTCATCGAGCAACCAACCCGTTGGTTGACCAAAGATGCAAACTTGAGTCCGGGATCAAAGCACAGATCTGAGAGCCCTGCCATGAGGGAGGGTAAGGATCAGGAGGAGGCGCCATGGTTGGAGAAGGGTGTAGGAGGGAGCACCGAGGGGGAGAGCGTCGGGGAGGAGAGCACCATTTTCTTGTCTTAACCTGCCTAGATACAACCCCAATACTTGAAAACGCTATTAGAGATCTTACAAATTATGAGTTGGATAATCATGACAACAATTAGGAGCAAATATACTCATCAAGCGAAAATAATTTCTTAAAAAATAACTAAGCAATACTCCCTTCAATTCAAATTATAAGTCATTCTAACTTTTTTGGAGAGTCAAAGCATCACAAGTTTAACCAAATTATAGAGAATCAAAATCATAGAGAATTACAAAAAATATGACATCAAATAGGTAAACTATAAAAATATAATTAATAAAAAATCTATTAATAATTATTTGGTATCATAAATATTATTATTTTATTATATACATTTGGTCAAAATCTTGAAAATATGTTTTTTTTTGTCAAAATTAGTTTTAAGATGTTATATTTGGTCAAACTATTGGAGATACTCTAGCTATTAGTTTTTCAAAATTAGTAAAGTTTGACTTATCTTAAATCTAGAATTATATTTTTTTGTGGGACGCAACCGGTATAAGCAAGACACGCTAAACTTGAAATGAAATAGGAGTAAACGCAGTCAACCTTTAGGACTTAGGAGCTTGTTAGGGCACCCGCATCAGTCGAGCTAGCACACTAGCTCATAATATGCCACCTCACCTAAGAGACACCAGAAAAGACAGTCTGCTCAACAGTTTAGCTCTACATCATCTAGGCGTGGCCCCCACTCGCACCTTCAAGCGACTCCGTTCGGCTTGCTGAATCTTGGCTGAAACTAGCTGAAAACACTATTCTGGCTGAATTGTTGTGAAAGAAAAACACTGTTCCGGCTAAAAAGACAAGCCGAACAAATCGAATATGGGGTAAGCCGAACGAGACTATACAATGGCGTGGGTGAGAGTGGACCCACGAGCTCCCTCGTGCTTTGTGCGAGCTAGGCGTGGGATGAAGAGCGAGCTACCTCTTCTTCTTTTCTCTAGTTCTCTCTCTTCCACTTAGGCATTGTTTAGATGCTAAAAAATTTGGCAAAATGCTATTGTAGCGGTTTTCGTTGTTATTTGGTAATTAGTGTCATAGTCTAATTAGGCTTAAAAGATTCGTCTCGTGGATTTCGTCTAAACTGTGTAATTAGTTTTATTTTTTATTTATATTTAATGCTTCATGCATGCATCCAAAGATTCGATGTGATGGGGAATCTTGAAAAATTTAGCAAAATTTTAGGGAACTAAACTGACCCTTAGGTAAAATGCTGAGTTGTATCTCTAAGAGCTAGCTGACATGTCACTGTTAGTCTATCACGGATGCCCTTAGGTGCTACAATCACTGTTGTATTAATAAGTCATGCACCATAAATGCATATAGGGCTTGTTTGGCACACAACAAACAGTTGGTGATAGACATATGCACGTGGTAAACGTACTTGCAAATGATGCCCATCAGAGCATGGCTACCTGTTCGGTTGGCTGATTCATATCGTTGCTGGTTTGTGAAGAAGTACTGCTGGCTGGTTTGTATGAGAGAAAAATACTGTTCCAGCTGAAAATTTACGATCGTTTACGACAAGCCACAGCCAAACGAACAGGCTGATAGTCGATACTAGTACAGTAGAGCTCACTACTGGCGGTTTCAAAACTATTTCTACATGCGTCTTATAGTACCGTCAGTGACAAAGGCCAATGAAAATCGCGAACTTCACATGCGTTTTCTAGAGAACCGCTACAACAAATGATTTACACTGATTGTTTTCTTAAGAAAGCCACCACTACAAATGATTTACACTGGCTGTTTTCTTAAGAAAACTGCCACTACAAATTATTTTCAAAAATTACAAATCGAGCTAAAAAAAATAGCAAAAAAATTAATCCGGGGAGGCCCCACCAGTCAGCCACCCGCCCGCTCCGTCGAATTCACAAGTCACAACATTTTTCACGCACTTAGCGGCCAGCAGGATTCGAACCAGCGACCTCACCCTCACGCGATACTCCTCTAACCACTGCACCTCACACTCACTTGTTTTTATAATGGATTTTCTTTCTCCTCATATTATCCCTAATCGAGTTTCAATTGACTCTTTTAGACCCTAAACGAATTCAAATCAAAAAGTTGTCAACTATAAAGTTGCATAATTTTTTGAGATCTACAACTTTTATTTTGGTTGTTTATCCATCTGAGGTTGTTTGAAAAATTGAAATTTCAAATTTAAGAAATTCAAACGTAGTTTTCCGTTATAAAATAGTTTCAAATGAAAATGTTGTCAACTATAAAGTTCTAGAAATCATCTAGATCTACAACTTTTATTTTGGTCATCTTTTTATGTGACTTTAAATGGTAGATCTACAACTTTTATTTCAGTCATTTCTTCATGATCGTTTGAAAAATTCAAATTTTAGTATTTAATTTTCAATATTCGGCGTCTATTCAAAGTGACGCTAGGTTATGAAAACCACCACTATAAATATATTTTTACTAGCTATTTTCTTAAGGCTACCGCTAGTAGAAATCATGTATTTTTACTAAAGATAAACTTATGAAAACAGCCAGTAAAAATCAATCTGCACTAGCGGTTCATAATCTGGACCCATAGTTTTATTTCTAGCGGCGCCTGCTCTTTCCAAACCGCTAGTGAAAAAAGGGAGGCGCCAAGGGAAAGCACCGGTGTACTAGTGCGACTGTTGAATGTACGAAAACTTACAGCCAATCAATCAGCCCACTCGTATAATAGTTAGCCGGCTTACAGCCCACTTGTCTGTCTCACAGAACTTTTTAGTTCTGTGCATAAGCTAGCTTATAAGCTTACAACCCGCTTCTCTTCTCTCTCCTTCCCTCTTTCCTCCACGTCAGCATACAACCTACTTATAACCCCTTATTATACTTGCTCTGAAGTGTCGTAGGCATATGGGGAGGTGAGCCGAACAGACGCGAAATGAACCGGTACAGGTGATTAATGACTGACAAGGTGCATAATTACTTCTCAACTCCATGTGGGAGTAGAAAGCTCAAAAATTGGAGTATCTCTCGAAAATCGTGGAGTTAGCCTTTAACTTCACCTTTTTCTTGAGCGGAGTTCCTAGAGCTGAAGATGTTTGACAACACAGAGGCTGGAGCGAAGATGAAAAATAAGAGCAGAGCAGTCCCAAACCCTGCCTATATATCGCTACATGAATTTATTCTTTTAATAGTAGTCGACCAGACAATTAGGTGTTGTAGACGTTCTGTCACTATTGTTTTAATTAGTCAAAGGCTACATGAAAATATGTTATTTTAAGAGAATTGCTAAACAACACTCGGTTTGTTTAGCCCCTTTTGGCACTCGATTTTCTCTCCCTCTCTAGCTTCTCCCCCTCTTCTTCCCCAACTCCAGCGGGCTTAGAAGGGGATGGCCGAGAGATGCAGGTCGGTCAGGCGGTGGGGACAGACAGACGGTTAGGGCCCTAGCAGCGGTGGAGCCGGATGGGCCAGGTCGTGGCAGGGAACCATGGCCAGAGCCCTGCGGAAGCCGAAGATCGGGGAGGAAAGGAGGAGGTCGCCACAGTCGCGCTAGGATTTCGTCGGAGCTCCGCGGCCGTGGCGGGGCGGTGAGTGGCGGTGGGGTACGGAAGAAGATTAACAGTGAAGAATCGATGTGTGGAACACTCGTCTACGTGCTAGCTAGACAACTTCTATTTTAATTGTCAATCTTGTTAGGTGCAACCGCAATTATAGTATATCTGGATCATTAGTATTAATAGTTAGCTAACTCTTAGCTATGGCGGTTTAGATACACTTACCATCTATTGGGAGTCCCAAACCTGCTAATGGAACTGACTAGGACTCCTTTGGTCCACGAAACAATGTAATTCTCGTTTTTCAAGAAGTCAAACAATTTGAATTTTGACTAAAGTTATATAAGAAAAATACTGACATTGGTGATACAAAATAAGTATCATTGAATTAGTTATAGGATATATTTTCATGTTAAATTTATTTTGAGAAATAAATGCTAATATTGTTTGCTATAAGTTTGGTTAAACTTGAGCTAGTTTGATCGGCACATATTCCATAATTGCATTCTTTTGTAGACGGAGGGACTATTTAGTTGGTCTATTCGCCGAAATCTTTGAATCTACTAGTACTAAGTTTATCCGCTAACATTTAGCATTAGTGAATCAAACATACCCTTAGTCATATGTCCTATTATCATGCCCAAATGTCGTTTTAAAATTCTAAGAGTAAATTGTACCCATTATACGACACATGTGTTTCATTTTATCATTTTAATTTAACAACTAGCTAAACGTGATATTGGATATATCAATATGTGGTGTATGCTCATATATATGTCCAAATAGCAAATCAATTTGTTGCATACACGCTGAGCGCCTCCAATGAGAGCTAGTATTATAAGTCACGTGGAGAGAGAGCAAAAACTTTAAAGGCTAGCAGAAGAGAAGAGCTAAAAGCTCTTTGCATGTACAAATGTATAAGAGACATAACTGATCTATCTTTTTCTTGATAGGAGAGAAAATATATAAATAAAGAACACCTTACATGTGGGTATACATGGTTGAAAGAATTTATTGATGGCTAAAAAGAGGGTGAATAATCTACTTAAAATTTTAATTTCTTGCAAGGCACAACCTAGCAAACCTCTTGGAAACAAAGGAGGCCCCAATAAGTACTACTTCTAGCTATGTCTAACAAGCCTAAGGACAACAACTCATACACAATTCTAGTGTCTTGCAAAGAGATTAACTAAGCAAAGCAACTAGAATTGACAAACTAGCAAGATATATACACTGTTGATATTTCTTATGCTCATTTGGATTATTCCGCAAGTGCACAGACTATCGGTGTAGCACTTTACCCGAGAGTATTCCGAGTATCGCTTCTATATCCATAGGGAAAGTATGGCTAAGATGATTGATAATATAATATCCAATGACTAGGTTACAAACAATCTTACGACTTGAGACGGGGGTTAACGACAATATCGAGGGTAGTAATAAATGTTGGACAAGAGAAGTCTAGGTAAACGGTGTAGCTAATGGGAGATCACTGAGTGAGCATAGGAATCTTAGTTTACTTCTACCAGATAAGCACAAGTCTACCAAGAACTATAGCAATATAGATAAACCAAGAAATAGTAAGGTAGGATATAATAGCACTTCGGAGCACAGCCCAATAAAAACCCAGTGTTTGGTTTTGGTAATTAAGTGGCAACTAGTGGACTAACCATCTTCTTAAGTGTTGTTTGAGCTAGGTGATGTCCATACCAATGGTTGATTAAGATGGCGTCCATGGAGGTGACCATGGTGGCCACAAGTTGATCGAATGCTCAACATTTGGAAAAGAAGAAAGAGAAAAATAAAACATTTTGAAATGAAGGCAAACGTACAATGCTAGGGTGTTTATCTTTTTCCAGTCAAGACATAACATTTGATATTTTTTTCCTGTTGCGACCGTATAAGCATATTTGCTAGTTTACATTTACCCATGTATAAGAAAATAAGAAAAAGAATAGTAATCGTTTGAGACTTACATAGTCACAATCTCACATTTAATTCTGTTTTTCCTCCTCAGAAAAAAATATATAGTTCTGTCTTGCTATTTTTATGAGATTGATCCGCAGTCGTTCATTGATTCTCGTTCACCAGCACAGTCCGCGCCACACAGCTGCGTTGAGCCCCTAAAGTCACTCAAAAAATACAATACATTTAGTTAAAATTGCTATAACTTCTGAATGGTGTATTCAATTTTAATTCTATCTACACCGTGTGTTCCACGTGACGTGATGAACAAAACTAGACCCCACTTACATATGTTTGAAGAACTTTTTTCTTATAGCAATTTTTATATATTAACTTATAACTTATGTACACAAGTTGTATAGACTAACTTATCATAATAACTTAGTTACACAAGTTGCATATAATTACTTATGCACACAAGTTATGTTTGATAACTTCTGTACATAAGTTGTGTTTCATAACTTTTATGTTTATAAGTTAATCCGTTCCTTTTGTGTGTTAATAACTTTTGTGTTTGCAAGTTTTAGCATAAGTTATAAATTAATTCAATTCTTTATGTTAATAACTTTTTGTAAATAAGTTGTGCTTCGTAACTCTTGAGCTTCCAAGTTTTTAGTATAAGTTATACGTTATAAATTATACTTATGTTATATGTTATAAATTGTATGTTATAAGATAGTACACATAAATTGCTACTAAAAAAGTTTTTCGAAACATATGCAAGTCGGGTGTAATTTTGTTCGTCTCATCGCGTAAAACACACCGGTGCAGACGGAATTAAAAACGGATACGCCATTTAGAAGTTATAGCATTTTGAAATAAATGTTTTGCTTTTTTAGGGTGACGTCAGCAACACGGGAAAGCACACGTGGACAGAGAATATCTGGGGCGCGTGCGCTCGCGCTAAAAGAAAAGAAAATGTTAAGCACCTGTGGTTCGGTACAGAAAAAGAAATATGTGTGAATTATTGTTTTCTTAAAAAGGAAAGGTGGCCGTCAGAAAACGGTTCACCGGATTGAATTTGGGCGGGCGCTCGCCAATTAGTGACGCCGCAGCTGAGGTCATAAGTTGTTTCTTGTGACTTCTCTGAGGGAAAGCATCCAGGGCCCGTGTATACTACAGTGATGAATAGGCCCAAGAGGGGCGGCAAGGCCCAGTTGGTGGCGCATCATTTCAGCCCAAAAGGCAAGCCCACTACAAGGCAAGTTTTCTTTCGCTCTGACGAACGATGGCCTGGGAAGGTCGAATCGGCGGCGGCCGTTGAGAGGACTGCCGCCGCGGCCGCCACTCCACTCGCGGGATGACGAGCCCCGTTCACGTGTCCTTAAATTCAGTTTGATTTATTTATTTTTTTATTTGAAATAGTATTTTTGTCTTACAAATTCCTTCAGTATTTTTTCAAACCATCCAAATTCCTCCATAATTCAGCTGTTCGCTTATCTAAATTCTGGAGAAATTTGGATGGTTCGGAGAAATGCTGGAGAAATTTGTGAGAGAAAAACACTATTTTAGATAAAAAAAATAAACGGATGGTTTAATCCAGTGCTGTCTGGTGTGCACTGCAGCGCCACAGCGGCCGGTCGCGCGCGCACGCGGGTGGTGACTGGTGAGAGTGGAGTGCACGCGGACGGCCAAGCGGTGTCGACGCGACGCCGAGTATAACGTGCTTGGTGTCGACATTGTGGTGCTATCAAGTGTCGGTCATGCCACATTGCCACCCTTCTGCTGCTGCTCCAGGAAAAGCCTATTCTACTGTGCTAATAGGAGGAGCCGACAAACAGTGCCAGCAACCGAAGCAGGCTAGCTGCTCTTTTATGATTGCATTGGATTATCTGTCTTTTTTTTTCCGTGCCACAAACAAGTTTGTTGTAGAAAATACATGCAACATTTACCTCTTTAAATAAATTTGTTATAAAAATAAATTCAAAAATCTATCTAACGATATTAATTATATATAATAAATATTAATATTTTTATATAAAATTAGAGAAAGTTATTTCTCGAAAAGTGAGAACGATAGATATTTTGGAACACAGTGGGTACATGCAGAATCCATCGAGTAGGGTTAGAGTAGTATGCACTCCTCGTCACCGTTCTCATCCTCTGGACCTCTCCCTCGATGGATCCACGCGGCTAGACCACGTAGCAACAAGATCATAGCTCTGCCATGGCTCCATTGGAAGGGTCACCAACTGGCAACTAGCCAACTATTCCTACTACAATCGTAGTCGTAGACCCGGCTACAGCATTGCGTCCACCACCACCAGGCACTGTTTGTTCGGTGCAGTGTTCGCTGCAGAGCGAAGGCTCCAAAACGGGCCGGAATATTCGTGGGCATTATCCTTCCAAGTTCCCAAACACCACAGAGGCCACACATGCATCAATCGAGTCCACTTAAATGGCGCCCTATAGCTAGCTACTCACACCACATGAAGTGGTAGTGCTTTGGTTAACCTTTTCTAACCAATGCCGTCAATGGTCTTCACCCTATTTGTTTGGGCTTGTTTGACTGATAAGTTATGACTGAAAGTACTGTTGCCTGATTTGGTGTGAGAGAAAAGTACTGTTCGTTGACTGAAAAAGTACGGCTTATAAGCCAAACAAGCCTAAGCGAACATGACGCTTATTTGAAATTCGCCAAGTTTGTGGGGACACAGACAGAGTGCAGTGGTTACGTACTTACGTTTGCAGTGGCAAGGACATATTTAAAAATGAAGATATGGCACAACTACACTAATAACAAAGCACCATATATATGCCTCGATGCGTGGCGGCGACGGAGCAAAAGCAGTGGAGAAAAAGACAGGATGCAAAGGAGACGATGATGCATGCTGCAAGAAAATTTAAGGTATGGTGGAGGCCCTACCTTGTCATATGTGATTCTCACCGGCAAGCGATGGCCATTGTATTTATTTTTCTTTTCTTTTTTGCATCGACTCGCCACCTTTCTGATGCAAATTATTAAAACATCACCCCCACTGCGCGCACGTACGCTCCAGTTAACTTTTTTTTTATTAATTTATAGAGCTGTTCTGATCATTCTAAAAGTCAGTTGATTTACTTGTAGAGAAGTACAATCCTGGTTTTTGCAGCGTATTGTGCATATCGATCATAAAATGTGATGACTTCGTGGTGGTACAGCTTGCCTTGATGTATTAGCCACAATTCAATGCACTTCTCTGTTCGCTGCAGCCTTAAAAAAAAGGCTCCAACTATCACACTGACTGTTATCAAGAAATTTAGGTAATACTTATATAGTAAGAACGAGTTTGGCGAGCTTCTTTTGCTCTAGATTCTCCGTGGGAAGAGTTGAATTTTTGTGTAGGTTAAGTCTACGTTTAGTCACTACGTGAAAAATAGTCTGTAGCAACGAAACTTTTTTTTAGGGGCGGCTAACATTGGAGTAGCCCTTACGGTGACGTGCTTGGGCTCCAGCACAACAGCCGCCCCTACAAATGGCACGATAGAGACGGCTGGTAATACGAGTCACCCCTACAAATACGTCAATTTGTAGAGACGGCTGGTATGTAGAGCCGCCCCTGCTATGTCCATTTGTAGGGGCGACTGAATCACCAGCCGCCCCTATAAATACCCGCTGTATATATAGCAGCCACCTTTCTTCCACCTTCCATGGGCTCGACACAAAATATCTTCCTCCTCTCTTCCACTTCTCATGTTGCCTCCTCGTCCACCGCTTCTTCCTCCACTAACGGCGACTCCTCCTGCTCCCTCTGCACCGGGCCACATCGGTCGGCGACTGGCCCTAGCAGCGCGGCCGCCCCAGGCGCTTGCGACGCTGGCAACCCGACGAAGCGACACTAGTGCCACAGCTGCTACTCCGCCCCTCCTGACATGACCAAGCCCTACCACAGCGGCACAGACGACGACCAGCCCCAGCAGCACGGTCATCCTAGCGCACGCGACGCTGGCCGCCCCGCGCGGCGTGGCCCCAATGCCATCGTTGCTGCTCCGCCCCTCCCGACACGAGCAGGCCCTAGCGCGGCGGCACGGATGCGGTCGTCCCGATGCGAGAGGCCTCAGTCGCGACCAGCCCTAGGTGAGGGTGTGTTGCCTCCTTTGTTCCTCTCCCCATCCCTCGACGACGCCGGGGACGGGCGATTTGTTGATGGAGATGACTATTGAAACGAGGGTCAGGCCACCACGATGAGTTTTTCTGAGGTTTGGTTCTGTTGCCCCTTTATCCTTCTTTCTTGTCGCACGCAAAGAGATAACAAGCACGCTCAATGTTTGTTCAATCCGATTTAGCCAAGTTGCAGACCACTCAAATGTTGGAAATTATGAGGATGTTTATTTTGTCCTAAATTTTATGTTGCAGCTTCGACCAACTAACTTGCTTTGGATATCAGTTTTGCCTTGCTAATATCGTAGAGTTAATGAAAGGGATACCTTCTCCATGCTACCAGCTTGCAACTAATTTTAGTTGGGGATTCCCTTTAGTTTTCGATTACTGTCATGCTTCTATTGTCTAGAAAAACTCTTAATTGTATTTGTAAAATCTTTGGAGTACTCTATCCTTGAAATTGAACTATATTAATGCACCCTTCTTTTTCTTTCAGATGCGATCCGGTGATTTTCATGTTTCTGTTTTGTAACCACTATTGGACCAAGGTGATCTGGGTTTTATTTAATTTTTTATTCTCTTTCAATAGTTGTGTACGCAATTCTAATGTTCTTCACGTATATGAGTGGGCATGTTTCCTATATCAGAAAATACAGAGCAACACGCAGTAGAAGATATTCTTTAAGATCTGCCAAACTTGATTGCTTCATCTTGAATTTATGTTGCCAATTCCCTGGCTGGACACAAAACTAATACTGTTGGACCTTCACTTGAATTATGCTTCAGGTGCTCCACAAGAATAAACCCTGGGAGGAGATGGGCCAGTGTTTTAGATGAACAACCTGTCTTTGCCACAGCTACTATATCGTGACCCTTTATACCAGTTGGAGATGACTGAGCTTGGATACAATTTCCCTAAAGCAATATGCTAGATAGTCATTTGGTATGTCATTCCTATCAGATTGTTCAAGTATCTTTGTTGAGCTCGTTAATTAATTTAGAGTTGCTGTAGAGATGCCTAAAAGGCATTCATTTCTGGTAGATTAGTTTGCACAGCAATTAGAAAGAAAAATATTATTCCTGCCCTTGTTTCAATCATAGGGTCAGGTGACATCCTTACCATTCCATCTTACAAGAAGTTCAGGACATCTGTGTCAGCTTTGCTTTTTCCCATGTGTTCTCAGTTTTCACGGTATTAGTTGGTCCTCAAGGATGTGAAGCTAAATAATTGTGTTATGCATATAGACCCAATATAGAATTATCAATGCCTACCTACATTGCCCATGCCTGATATTCTATTTTGTTTTACTCTTTCTGCTACTACCATGAATTGGATGAGATTTAGATTTGAACGCATAAATGAGTTCTCCTACACTGATTCGTGGCCTAGATGCAGAGACTCCAAAGTTTCCAAAAGTCTTATCTAGATATTTTTATATTTCTTTGCAGCTCATCCAAGGCCTACGATGAGTTGACTACAATCACGAACGAGGCTTCGCGCGGCCTATTAGTCCTCACTGCCCTCTCCACCAGCATGGTTTGCTAACCAACAACTTAGAGTTGGTACCATTTCTTTCTTGTATCTCCTGCTACTTTGTCTTTGCTTAGTTTCCAACTATATATTAATACCACAACTGCTCCTTAGTGCCTTAGTGGTTGCAGTTATAGGCTTTACAAGAAATTTAGGAGCAGGCTGCCATGGTGACCTCTTCCATTGAAAGCAAGAAAGCTTATTCCATCAAGGTAATCATTTTGGGCCCTTGGACTTCCTTCATATACTGAGTTGTAGTATGCATAATATTCATGGGACATTTAATTCCTGAATTTAAAATTTTATTTAGTAGAGAGGAATTTAGTGAATCGCTGTGACAGAATAAAAAGACACCAAATAAATTGAGGGTTTAGAGTTTAGCAATCCTGGAACCCTCAATTTATCTTTGCTTGGTTAATTTATACCATAAGCGATAACCCAGTTCCTAGAACCTTCAATTTATCATGTTTCCAAATTGATAGCAGTCCTCATGGTCCCACTGTCTTGTAATAATTCCAATCTCTTTGAAGAGACATACATAGACACTCTCTCGAAAGTTATGCTCAGATGGATAATTACTTCCACGAATACCGTGTTGAGTATATCATGACCTTCATCTGAATAGTTTTCCCCCTTGATCTATTATTAGAAACCTCTGTTTTGGTGATGTTGTTTTCTTGTTTCGTGTGGTGGCCACGGGCCGGCAATGATGACCTCACGTTGTTACAATGAATTGTGCCATTAGACCTGCCATCATCCATCGTTGCTTCCAGAGTTGTATCAGTATGTGTCGTTATTCAACTCCATTCTATAGTCAGTTTCGCTGATGCGTGTCATAGTCTTCTCTTGCTATTTTTATAATTTCTGCTATAAAATATCTATAGGTAATGTCAGGTTTAGTCCCAAACTTAGATCTCTATTGCTCTGTTCGTAGACTCATCCTGTCACCTGTCTAAAGAACACACTGAATAGGCTTGGCGTATTCATGGTGCGAAATTTTAGAGTCACTTTCAGATGCTACTTGAATATAGAGGCAAAGATATGGCTAACCTAACAAAAATATATACATATTTATTTATCTGATGTGCTTTATTGATCCCGTTACAAGTTTATATTTGCTCCTGTGTGGCTGTTAATTGTAATTTGAAGGAATTACATACTTTAGCTCACAAAATTATTTGAGGCAGCCTATAAGTTGCCTTCTTCGTATTTAATTCCAGTTGAGTTTATGGCTGTTACAACTAAGTGGTGGGTGGTCAGCAATCAATGACCAGTAGTGGTGGTTGGTGATGTCAATGTATGTGTTTTGTTGCCTTTCTCATGCCCGTTGGTTTTTTCCCTTTCAAGTTTATTTGTTGCTTTGTTATTCTGTTACAAAGATTCAATGAATGTCTGCCACTTAAAGTTAACATTCATAATAAATTTTGATTATTTCAAATTGATGTGCAGGGGCATTTGCTAGATCAAAGCTATATGGAACCTCAGCGACTAAAGCAAACATTAGCCTTGTTTGAATGGTGGGTCCAGTTGTTCCAGATCCTATTTATTCTTTTTAACATGAATTCTTACATTTTTGCAAAGATGGATTTTTTTAAGTTCTGGCAATCTACCTAGTGTGATCTCCAAGTATTTTCTATGTTATCATAGGTTCGATATTTCGCATGGGAGAGAAGTATTTTTCCCTTCTACAGAACCTACATTATTCGTAGAATGTTCTCTGTTTCGTAATTTGATTTGAACAATTGCCAACGACTCCAACATTTAATAATTAGTGTCCATTCCATTTTAAGCACAATAGCTATATTTCCTTTCATGATTACTCATTTCCAAGTGCTCTAATGCTTTTGTGTGTCCTGCATTTATTTATCTAAAAGTCTCTGTGTGTTACCTATAATAGCACAAGTCCTATAGAACTCGAAACATCACCAGACTTACTTTTACTCCACCATTCATGTCATATATTCCATAACATTTTCTATTTGATCATTGAGTATTTAATTTGCTTTAGTTAAGACATGGATTATGTTGTACATTTCATCTAATAAAAAATATGAATTATACTTTAAATTTGTGCACCTGTAATTCTGTATCCAACCTTTCCTCGTTTGCAAGATTTTGCTTTGTCCCATGAAAAAAGGTGATAGATTCTTGTGAATTGGACTTGTAATGGTGGTTTATATAATGCTCTTGTGCTTGTGGTCAGATTTGAATTATATATGTTCTGGTCATATTTGAATTATATATATGTGTGTGTTCTGGTCGAATTTGAATTGTAAATTTAAATTTTTTTTGCGAAAAAATATACTGTAGGGGCGGTTCTGAACCGCCCCTATAAACAGGTATTATAGGGGCGGCTGGTACTACAACTGCTCCTACAAATTGATGTTGTAGTTACCCGCCGCCCCTACAAATCGATTGGTAGGAGCGACTGATAACACCAGCCGCCTCTACAATCGATTTGTAAGAGCGGTCTGAGAACCGCCCCTACAAATACATGATTTATAAAGACGGTATGGTAGGGGCGGCTGTCCGAGCCGTTTCTACAAAGCCTCACCAGCCGCCCCTAGAAATCATTCCTGTAACAGTGAGTGGTTCTGTGCATGAAGTAAATCAAGAGAAGCTACTTTTTTCAGCCTGTAGCCTCCTACTTCAAGGAATCATTTTACAACATCAGCGAAGAATCACTTGTCAGTAAAAAAAATTGTTTGACTGAGCTTCTCCTGAATTCCGTCTGAAAGCTGCTCGTTATGACTACGAACTGTCCTCCGTGATCTGAGATGTAATCAGCATATGAGTTGTGGTAGATATTTGGAGAATGTATGTTTAGCCCAAGATCGATCACATTGAGCAGCATTTTAGGGTGCGCATCTTCTTCCCTAGACACCGGAATCCATTGCCAAATTTCCATATAGAAAACCTTAGGGTAGCTAGCTCTTGCTGACCTAGCTAGATAGATAGCTCTTGTTGAGACTTGTGTAGGATGATCTGAAGGAGCCATCATCAGCCATGGGGAAGTCATATGCTCACAGTATATTCTGCACGGGCACGGCAGTGGAGGAAGAAATAAAAAGCAAGGCCGGAAAGGGTTTGGTTTGGTGCTGCATACTAGTACGTGCTTTGGTGGTGGAGGCAATCATGGCCATGGCCGGGGGCCAGGCTGCTCCCTGCCGCGCGCCTTCTGGTTCGTGACTCGACCCCAACTCCTTTTAAAAAGCTCCCGCCCACGCAAACGCAAAGATCGCCGTCGTCGTAGACTTCTCCCTAAAGTTGTCGCGCGCACTCGATCACGCTGCGCCGCTTCCACTAGATTGCTAGCAGTACAAGTTTGCGACGGGAGTCGTACAAGCAAGGCACGTTATTACACACCCAGTCCTATAGGTCAGGCAAAAGTTGAAAAGAGTATATATATTGCACCTGAACAAACAAAACACTACTAGCATCATGATTTTGTGTATATGCAGCTTGCTTGAGACACGCGAATGAAATAAAGTTTCACATTCGAGACGGAATTGGACTGCTGCTGTGTACACACACACACACACGTGTTGGCTCTCTAGGTGAGAACAAAGAACATATGCATGGTAACTAGGGAGGATTGATGGAGTCGAGAGGAGAGGACGGTCTTCTCCAACGACAAGCTAGCTAGCTAGCTAGCGTGATGACGACGTCGGCCCTCTGCGCGCTCGAGGCGCCGCTTCCACAGGTCCAGTCCAGGCTAGCCGCACCCACCGAGAGCGCCTCCTTCCTTTCTACTACGTGCGTGGATTTTGTTGATGGACTCGCATTATCATATTGCCACCACGGGTAGTATTAAATCTTAGGCCTCTCAATTATTCTCCCCCACTTTAATTTCTTATATATTTCCCCTTTTCTTTTTCTGATAAAGGAGGATTTTGTTCACTAGCTAGCTCCATCTTCAAGGCCGAGAAAGGAGAGTATATAGCTAGGGAAGAACTCATTCATCATCTATGAGAATAGAACGAATCCTTCTGTCGCTTTGTAAACTCATATCATCCTGACGAATATTTGGTGTTCATCAAATCAAAGAAACGCACTGTCGTCGTCAAAGCACCTTTGCTAAAAGCGCTCTCTAGCTAAGCTATAGTCGTGGATAGTTCAACAATGGATTGGCTAGAATTACATAAGCAGGACGCAATGATATGATTGTGTGCGCGAGCGCCCATAACTTGTTTATTTTCTTATATTTGCATGGCTGTTTCGTTCAAAAAAAAAATTCATGGCTTCGATTAATCACCTTTTACTTTTAGCAACAGATTCTGTGTGTGTGGAAAATTTTCAGCACTTAATTAATTTAGCTCTCATTTACACACACCCTTGATATGGCTTGATGCCATGCATAAAGTCTCGAAATTCTTTATGGATTTGAGTGACTGATCTGACCTGCAAGCCAGGCTGCCACCGAACCACCGAATTTAGCAAGAAATCAGGTGCAACAAGAACAAACAAGTACAAGCGGATAAGTGTAGTAGGTAAAAAAGAAAAATACTTTTGGAGACAAAAAAAAAAACGAAATTAAAGGATGCTGGAGGGCAGCAGCAGGAGTACAAACAAATGCTTGCACTTGACCGTACAGGTGGAGGGAAAGTCGCTAACTTTATTTGCATTAATTTGACCCTTTAAAAACTCTTTTTGCACATAAACAAAATCTAAGGGCGAGCTTTACTCGAAAAAAAATCGTTGTTTTGCTGAAGTATTAATTAATTAGCACGCGATGTATAAAAATGTCTGCACAAATTCTACGCAAACGTACGTGTCGCAACGAGCTACACCCTGCTATCTTCATTCTTTCGCATATTTGCGTGCCCGTACCTGTGGACTCGTGATTTGTCCATAGCTGCATGGCATTGGCTACGTGTAACCGTCCCATTTTCTTCTTCAGCGAATGTCTCTTCATTTCCCTTTTTTTATTTAGGGGAATACGTCGTCTCTTTTCTGAGGGGCCAAAGCTAGTTAGTGCCAGTATAGTACAATTATATTAAGCATGATATAAATAATGCAAATTGGAATCGTGTGCAAGCCTTTGTTGTTGTAAACCTGAAGAGACAGCGTACTACAAATAAACATTTTCTTTCGGAGTGTTGATGATGAAGAAGGTGGTCGATCGAGCTGTTGCATGCACAAGAGAGCAATGCAAGTTAGCAATCGATTATCACCTTCTGTTCAATATTACTTTAAAAAAACTTCTAGTTCAACGTATTCAGCATGGATATTGCATCGTCTTGGAGGGTTCTATCATTCATACAAACACACATGAAAAAAGAGAACTCATGTAGCCTATACTTTTAAAGACAAACAGATGACATACAGTTGGAGTTATATAGCTTTATAGGAATGTATGGTGGCAAGAGATGTATATTCACGTTTTAGTACAAATTAAAGACGCATTATATTAATAGGGGAGCTACAAATTCACATAATATAGCAAATAGCAAGAGTAGCCATCACGTTTCCTCATTATTAAGGGATTTAACCTTTGTCGTCAAAGTATATATACTGGATCTAAAAAGTTCAAGTTTGTTTTCTGCTTCACTTCCATCTGTTTTTCAATAAGGAGTTAGAGCTAATTGGTTCACCACATGAGGGTCAGGCCGCCGTTCACCTCGTAGGTCGTCTTCCAGCACGCTCTTAGGCATGTGTAGGATGGTGGCTTGGGCCAAGCAGCAATCTAGACTCCCGGCGGACGAAATCGACCGTCTCGATCAGTTGCCTAGGCCAGCCAGCTTTGCCAGGGTCCCATGCAAGCTTATTTGCTTGCATTTGAGGCAAAGTTGCCTAACGTTAGAAGAGCTCCTAGGCGTCCGGTTTTAAATGCCCCGGGTTGTGATCCCCTATCTTGCCATCTTGGGTTGGCCTTGCCTGCCAGGCTACGAAGCAAACGACCCTTCGGTGACTTGTCTATTGGTTATCCTAATATTGTTATTATTCTGTCAGTTAGCACCAGAAAGAAAGTCTACTCCTTGTGTCTAAAAAATGTACAAGTCTTATTTTTTTTTAAAAAAATGAATATACTATGATTGATTATATCTATTGAATAAGCACTAACATTACGATATCAAATAAGTGTCATTAGATTAATTATGAAATATATTTTTATAATATACCTATTTGGGATATATATATGAATATTGATACTATTTTATGTATTTATCAAATTTTAAGAACTTTATTTTAGTTTAAACATAAATTAAAATTGAGAGAGGGATATTTGTCAACCCTCTTAATGAAGTACGTGCTAGTTGGTGTGGTGTGGTCGTGGAAAACAGAGGGATACTTGCGAGCACCTGCCCTTGGTACACTGCAGTACGTACTGCTGGTTAATTTCGCCCAGGGGCCGGCCATCCGGTCAGTGGCTGTAGCCTGTGGGCGGCTGGGCTCTCGCTTCGGTCATCTCACGGGAACTTTTACGGTAAGTTCCTCACGAAAATGCAGAAATAATGGTGCTTTTTCGATGGTGGTCACACTCACACCGCACACGCACGTCAGATTGCATTTGTTTTTTCCAGACAGGGTGGCCATGGCCATTGCGGAGGACGGCCGCTCGGCGCGGTGCGTCATGACTCAGAGGAAACAGAGAGCCTCGTCATCGCTGTGGCGACGACGACGGCGTACACGATCTCGTCTTGTCATCCTGCACTTGGACGACGCACGAATGCACGATCGTCGAAAGGATTGGGCGATCAAAGCATGATCGGCGACGCACGCAGCAGGAACGAATTCGCGTGAAAGAGAAGGCAAATCGAGCTGAACGCAGCCAAAAGAAAGCCGTGCGCGTTTATTCAAGCTGGAAGCTTTGTCCCGAAACAGAAGAACAAAGAAAACCTCTTGATCGACAAAATTGTCCCCGCGTCGCGACGCGCGGGTTCTCGGCTCCTCGGACGCCTGCCGGCGCCTACACGGCCTCGGCCCCGGCCGGTGCGGCGAAGGCGAGCGGCTTCATGGCGCTGGCGATGGCGATGAAGGACGGCAGGGCGTCGCCGGCCATGATCACCACGACCCTGGGCTCCCGGTCCAGCGGCACCAGCACCCCGCGCACTGACGCCGCCTTCTCGTCGTCGGCCGACGACGCCGCCGCCTTGCGGCGCGTGCAGATGAGCACTAGCAGCGCCACCACGATGAGGCCCATCATCACCGCGAACCCCAGGAAGAGGTACGGCGTCGGCGTCCTCCACAGGCTCGGCCGCGCGCCGCCGCCACCAGCCATTAGCACCGTCGGCGCCACACCTCCAACTCTCTCCGGCCTCATTTCTCTCTCCCCCCTCACTCTCTAATCTCTATATATCTTTCTCTAGCTTGCTGCTGCGGCTGCGGAATGGTTGCTTAATTGCCTTTGCCTGGCTGCGACTGAAGGTGGGAGGAGGCGGGGAGGGCATGGTATATATGGGCCGGCCGGGGGGAGAGGGGGACGCAGGGTGGAGAAGAAACCGCGCACTCCTCAGCTTGCTTTGCTGAGTTGCCTTGCCTCCCCCACCAGCAGGTGCTGCTGCTTGCTGCTCAGCTGCTGTGTGATGGTGCGGCGGCTGGGTGCGTGCTCTGTTTTTCTCTCACCGTCTCACGCCACATGCAGTCAGTCATGCTGGCGGCCAGCTGCCGCATGCACACGGACGGCACAAGGAAAGGGCGGTCTAGTAGATTTTTTTTAAAAAGAAAATATTTAATTGTACTGACTTTATTAATGTCATTCCAAATATTTTTCATGTTTGTGGTTCTGCTGGCGCCCTTTTTTTGTGTGCATGTATATATAGTTGTATATGTCCGTGTGGCTTTATCTCTAACTAATACGATAAACCTATAAAACCAAATTAGACATTTTTAACCAACAATCGATCGACTAGAAACCAGTGAACGAAGACAACCGACTTTCCTTTTAAAAAAGTTGTTTCAGCATTTTTAATTTTTAGGAAGTTACACAGTTATATTCACAATTTTTGTGCATAGTGTTTTGTGGGACACATAACTTATCACCACGATATTTAATCATATTTTTTCAATATATTATTTGATGAAATTTATACACAACTTTTCTGCGTGATCTTTGGAACCCAACTTTTCTACAATGATTCTGCGGCCGTTTCAAATTATAAGATATATTGCGAAATATATATTTTTCATAATTTACACCTTTGATGCAGATGTTAATAGTTTTCTCCTTACACTAGATAAGGTTTTCAAACAATAAAAAATATGGTTAAACATCAGAAATATCCAAGGATAATCTTAGAGATGTGTCATAACAAGATACACCCAAATAGAATATTTGTAACTCTTGGAATTATTTATGGAGGTTTCCAAAATTTTGATTGAGCTATAGAAATGTAGGAAAAATCTTTAAAAAATAGACTAGGGCTTTGTTTAGTTGGGCGAAATTTAGGAATTTAGCTACTGTAGCACTTTCATTTTTATTTGACAATTAGTATTCAATCATGGACTAATTAGGCTTAAAACGTTCGTCTCGTGATTTCCAACCAAACTGTGCAATTAGTTTTTTTCGTCTATATTTAATGCTCCATGCACGTATCGCATGATTTGATATGATGACTACTACAGCACTTTTTTGGGAAAACTTTTTGGAACTAAACCAGGCCTATGAACTTTTATATAAACACACTATACAGATCGAAAGATATCGATGCTTCTCTAATCCTGAAACACGGACAAGCTAGGAAGCGTGTGTGTGTAGCACTAGCAAAGTAGTGTACGTGAGGCGAGGAGCCGAGCCATGCGTCACTCATCAGCGGCGGATTGATGGATGGAACTGGCTGGCACTGTCCGGCAGCTGCAGGTCGCGTGTGGCGTTTCCGAGTCGCTGCGTCACGCACGCACCCGGCATTCATCAATTCCTGGATCCTCCTACGCGGCCACATGCCCTTGCTATGCTCCTTGTGGAACCTTCTAGCGCGCCCGGCTGCGGAGTTCTCGAGTCACTAGTGTAGGCTGGGGTCTGGTCTGGCACGTGCGTGCAAGCCTGCATTCTGCAGAGATAGGAGTGCGTGCGGCGGACGCTGGCGCGATGCGCGCCTACCTCTGGCCAGCCGGATGCGTGCAGCGTGCGCGCCTCGAGAACGAGAAGCAATGTTTAGGTCCCGTTTAGTTGTCAAAAAATTTTGCATAGTAACTGTCACATCGAATCTTGCGGTACATGTATGGAGTACTAAATGTAGACGAAAAAAAAACTAATTACACAGTTGATCGAGAAATCGCGAGACGAAACTTTTGAACCTAATTAGTCCATAATTAGACACTAATTACCAAATACAAACGAAATGCTACAGTGAGCCAAAATCCAAATTTTTTTTGATCTAAACGCACCCTTAGTTGCCCGGAATCGGCGCCGCCGAAAATACTAAAGATCACTATAGCGCACGGTAGCATTTCGTTTATATTTAGTAATAATTATTCAATCGTTGACTAATTAGGCTTAAAACGTTCATCTCGTAAAGTATAACCAAACTGTATAATTAGTTTTTGATTTCATCAACATTTAGTACTATATGCATATACCGCAAGTTTAATGTGACGGAAAATCTTCTCTTTGCATAGTGCCAATGTTTGATTTTGGGTGAACTAAACATGCTCGGATCTCACCGGTCTACGTGCAGCACACAGTGACTCTCCTGTTCGTTACAGCGGGAAATCATCGGTCGATATAGATGGCTAAGGTCACGTTTGGATCAGTTTTGGCTTCTTAAGAATCATTTTTTATCTCTAATTTTTAAAATCTGGATTTTAAACAAAAACTAGCGTGGGCGTTCAGATCTCAGTTTTAAAGAATCTGACTTCATTTATTACTCTATGGGTCACAAAAGCTAGGTATTAGCAGCTTCTTGGTTTATAAGAATCCGACAAAAACTGACAGAAAAAACTGGACCGTTTGGATCCCACCCAAATTTCAAAAGCCAAATTCTTAAAATCTGACAAAAAACAGGCGGGACACAAACAGAGCCTTTGGTGTTACACCGCAAATTATTTACTAAAATATTTCATGAGCATCATGTTTGAGTGTTAATGCATATGATAAAGTGTGTAGATCAATTTCTATAACTCGAAACAATCAACTAGAATGCGAAACGAAAGTTGATTCGATAATCATGTTATATCATTTAGGGTTTAAAACCAATTTTTATTAAGCAAAAATGCTATGGAACATGTATGTGATACTTAAATGAAGTTTAAAGTATAAACTTTGTAGATGACAATGAAATACCTGCGGTCGAAAAATAATATTACTAGCTAATATTTCCACTAGCTTAGAAATCACAAATGAAAATCAAATCCAGCTCAAAAACTTAGAAATTTTCAAGTCTGTCGACAGTTAGACACTGCTATGTTTGGCAATTTATTTTGAGAGATTGAGTTAAGGAGTGATGTAGTGTTATAGCTCGATTTGGTAGTCTCATGTGTCATATTGTGCATGGTGAAGACGGTTTAGGTTTAGGAGCAACCGTTTGGCCGTGATGAATGCTTTAAAATTCGTGTGCATCACTGTCATATAGATTATAGCCAACTCCCACTATTTTGGGGAGTGCGGCAATGCCGCACTTTGAATCTCAATTGAGATTCGGCCCAAACGATTTTACTGCATGGCCCATTTATTCTTTCTCTTATCCTCAGGACCGTAGTAACTTCCTTCCCTCTCTCTCTTTCCCCCCGACGCCGATGCCCGCGCCTCTCTCTCCTCTTGCGTCCGCGTTGACCGCGCGTTGCCAATCTCTGGCAGTGCAACGACAGCTGCCAGCTCTCCCTCAACGACGTTGATGGCTGCTACTGCCCCTGGCCCGAGCAGTGTCTTCCCTCTCCTCTCCTATCCTCGTTTGAGAAGATGGAGCACGGCGATAATGACCGAAGGGGGAAAAGGAAGATGAATGAGCAAAGAGACAAGGATCCACCTTGCTGTGGTCGAGAGAGGTCAACAGCAGCAGGCAGTAGTGCAGCTCCAAGGGGACTTGGTGACAAGGGGAGGCGTGAGCAATACATTGAAGATAAGGAAAGGCTAGAGATGACAGGTTGTACCACTGATGCCATTCCCGACACCCCACAACATCTTTCTGAGTTTGATAGCAGATACATGAGAGATTTTGAGGGTGAGATCATCATGAGACCTCTAGATGACTCCCGCCAGCATACAGTTATCAAATATTCCAAGAGTTAGAAGTTGGTGGAAGAGGCAAGGGAGATCAATCCCTATGCAGTGTGCAATGATTTGGGCATTGATTATAGATTCTGGAATGACTTTTATTCCAACTTTTATGCCACTGCCATTCTTGCATCAAGAAAACCAAGATTATCAAGATGTAGTATATTGATTGGGATGAGATGCGGGAGAAGGAGGAGCCTAAGTTTGACAAGGTAATCAAAATTTGTGACAGGTTCTAGCTTTCAGACATCATGGGTTTCTAGTATAACTAGAATGAGGAAGTCCTTGCATAGTTTCATGCCACATACTTCTATGACCAGACCTCTGATGAGATTCACTAGATGACTGATGGTCGGCACTACTGAGTCGACTTTATCACTTTCTATCAGATTCTTTGCTTTAGGGAGGAGCATAGAGGTTACACGTACATTCATGATGAGCCTCGAGCTAAGATCCGTGACATCAGTTACATGTGGAGAGATAGAAGGATTGCAGATGGCAAGAGGTGTGGTCTACACAGTTTCTATTAGATCCTCAACAACCTCATCAGGAACACCATCAACCCAAAGGATGGAGTAGCCTCAGATATTAATGGCTATATGAGAAATGTGTTGGCTAGATTCGCTCCAGGTGGGGACAGGTTCAATGTCCCTAGAATCATGTGGACTAAATTGAGATTTACCATGGAGGATGGGAGGAGGGGTCTGCCCTATACCCCCTACCTCATGTTCATGATTGAGAGGGTCACTGGATTTTATTTTCTGAAGAACGAGATGTACACCGTCTACAAAATTGAGAAGACCTAGCCTGCTGTAGCTACTCAGGGAGCGGGGAGCTCTCATGCTCATGTAGATATCTCTGAATCTCCCTGCTCTAGGTCTCACAGTGGAGGCAAGATGAAGAAGTTTGGTAAGTGGTTGAAGGCAATCTTTGGAAAGTGCACCTATGTAGTTGACAGAGCGTATGAGACATAGCTTGAGCAACGTCAGCAACATGGACATGACCTTCCACCACTTTCTCCTATTCCTCCTCCTCCACGGTATGACCTTTCGAGTTTCTCCAACACATATTTAGATGAGGAGGAGAAGGAGCAGGGACGAGTAGCAGATTGGGATGAGACCCTAGAGGGATACCGTCAAAGACAGGAGCCGAGGCGTTCCACTCGTTCCACTTGCTACACCACCACCACTCACCATTAGGGCCATGCACGTATTGACTCCGACGACGATGATTGTGATTGTGGTGCCGAGACTGCTGCAGGAGGTGATGATTTTGATTGGACTAACATCCAGGGAGATGACGAGTATGTATTGATCTTTCTTATTTTCCTCTCTTTTTGGTGCTTTATGCCAATGGGGGAGAAAATTAGAGGGGTCAACAACTTTTCGCAACAGTTGTGCTTCATGTCCTATTCGATGAGTGTTAGTCTTCGCTAGGTGGAAAGTTTGAGAGTTGCTCAAAACTTTAAATTGTGAAATAATGCTACTATTTGACTCTTTTTTTATCGGATATGGACATGTATCATTGTGTGGATTAGAAGTCATCTTATTGTGCTAGGTTGTATATCCTTTTGTTTGAGCTAGCTGTGTGGTGCTTGACTCTGTCTTGCTCGTACAGTCAGGTGCGGCTCTGCCGCACAACAGCAAGCACATGTGTGCATAAACTGTCATTTATATCACATTTTACATACCCGACACAGTATGCAGCACCCCGCAGGAGCTTGGATATAGGGGGAGCCCCATCACTTTTACTAAAATGTGAATCTTGGCTTCTTAGGGTGTGTTTGGTTGAGCTGTGGCTGTGGGAAAAAGCTGCTGTGGGCTGTGAGCTGTGGGAAAGCTGCTGTGGGCTATGAGCTGTAGAAAAGCTGAAAGCTGTTTGGTTAAACAAGTATAAAATATACCTTTTATCTTTATCTCTCTTGAAACAACTATGAAAAAGCTTTTTATGCCACCAATTTCGAAAAGCAGAAAGCCAAAAGTCAAAAGCAGGGTCAGACCAGCTTTCAAAAATGTACTACGGAAAAAGCAGCCCCTTTAGTTGGGCTTTTGGCTTTTTGGGCCAAAAGCCAAAGCCAAAAGCCCAACCAAACACACCCTTATGCTAATTTGAGAATTCAATTCTCTATTCACATATTTAAGGGGAGACTCTACACCCATGACTCGACAAGTCTTAGTATTTATTTTATATCTTTTATAAGCTCTAATTGGGTTGTCATCAATCACCAAAAAGGGGAGATTGAAAGTGCAATCAAGCCTTAATTGTGGGTTTTGATGATAATAACATCATAATTAGAGAACTAATAAGATTTATTGAGATGATAAGCAGGGAATTTATATTCGAGGATGCTACATGTCGGTGCGAAAAGTGACCAACACATAAAAATTTGTAGTTTTGCCGTACGTTGTGATCGGATGTGGCCTAGCACCCAATGACACAGGGTTTATACTGGTTCAGGCAACGTGCCCTACATCCAGTTTGAGTCAGTCGGTGACTTTATTCCTAAACACAGGTGCTCGAAGTTTGCTGTGGGGTTACAAACGAGAGGGAGTAAGATGGGGGGGGTGCAAGAGGTCTGGTCGGACTCTGGACCGAAGGGCCGAGAGAGACGGAAGCCCCTACAGGCGCTAAGTATTTGAGTGTGTGTTCTATTGGAATCGTTCGAATCATAGGTTGTTCGAATCATTCATCCCTGTTTTGGAGAGAGTGCGTCCCCTTTTATAGATGAAGGGGATGGCATTATAGGAGAGAGAGTGTGTGAGAGAAAGAGAGTGTATGTGCAACCTAGTCTTATTGCCCATGCCATCAGGTACAAGACGGTTTGTCAGCACCCACAACACTGTTGTTGCTCAGATGCATGTGGTAGGCTCCATCGTTGTCTTCTGGTATGGCGAATGTCGGCGCCTACTATGTTGTAGGATAAATTTTGGCGCCCACAACACTGCTCATGTTCTGACATGTCTGGAAGGTTGCGGAGCATCCTTCTAACATGGCCTAACAGTACTATCCTGCAGGTGTGCAGAGGTACGGTCCTTGGTATTGTGTTTGACTGGAGCGCCCTGCCTTACTTGCTCTGTTCGTTTCCTGGGTCTTCACCGAGCGGGCGTCCCTGGTTGGTCGTTCCCCAATCGGCTCCGGCCTCCTGGTTGGAGAAGAGCTGTAGGTAGAGATTCGGTGTGTTCCCAATCAGAGAAGTGGGTCAGAGTTAGAAGCGAATGTCGTTCCTCCTTGGCCAGACCTTCTGGTTGGAGAGGTGGGCCAGAGTCGGAAGCGAGCGTCGTCCTCTACTTGGCTAGGCCTTTTGGTCAGAGTCGAAAGCGGGCGTTGTCCTCTCCTAGGCTAGGCCTTTCGGTCAGAGAGGCAGGCCAGAGTCGGAAGCGAGCGCCGTCCCTCCTTGGCTAGGCCTTTTGGTCAGAGAGGCGGGCCGGAGTTAGAAGCGAGAGAGCGAGCGTTGTTCCTTCCTTGGCTAGGCCTTCTGGTCGGAGGCTAGATCGCCTTTCTGGCCTATCATTAGGTTATTGGGTCGGTCCAGGAGTTGCACGTCGTTCGCAACGTCGTCTGCTGGGCCGAGCTTTTGTCGGGAAGTAGGTCCATGAGGGACCCTGAGTTTATGAACTTGATAGGAGCCCCCGAGTCCCCGAGCGATTCGGGTACAATCATCAGGGGGATCTTTCATTTTGATAGTGGGTGCGCACGAGCGCTCCCGCGGGTGTAGCCCCTAAGCCCCGAGCGATTCAGATAGAATCGTCTGGGGGATTTTCATGTTGCCAGCGGGGGAATTTTTTATTTTCACGGCGGGTGCGCGCGAGCGCACCAGCGGGTGTAGCCCCCGAGCCCTCGGGCGATTTGGATAGAATCATCTGGGGGGTTTTTCGTGTTGCTAGTGGGGGAATTTTTTGTTTTGACGGCGGGTGCGCACGAGCGCACCCGCGGGTGCAACCCCCGAGCCTGCGTCCGACTGGTGAGTTAGTTGCAGACTGAGCATCTTGGTTCTCTTTTGCTGGGGCCGCAGACTATCGTTTGGGGTGTTTGCCCATGTTTGTCCCGCCTGTGACCTACGCGGTCGGTTGGTTTCCCGAGTCAGTGTCGGGCGACCTAAGCCCCTAAGCCCATTGGGCTCGGTAGGGGTTGGTCTGGTTCCATGCGTTACCCCATCCATGATTTTTTGTAGCTGAAGGGGTAGAGCTAACACCGCTTGTCTCGATGGCTCGAGTGACGCGCTCGGTGAGCTCACTAACGGGTATATTCAAGTGGAATCTGGGTCCGTTGTTCGTGATGGGGTTGGCATAGCCCTCATGTGGTATTCCACTGCTCTTTAACCTGCATCCCGGTAGATGCTCGGGTCATTCCAGAGACCAACTCATTTGTTTCGCTGGCCTCCCCTCGATGGAGATTCTATGGGTGTGGCTCGAGGTTAGGATCAAACGAGAAGGTTGGGATGACCCTATCTACTTCAGAGCAGACTAGGCGAGGGCCGCTAGGGCTCATCTACACTTTCTCCCCTGGCTCTGTTTGACATGGGGCGGCCTCAAGCCCTTTATGGGTCAGCCTTCGAACCCCGGTCGGTCATTGCTCATATCGAATGAGGCAACTTCTGCTTCGTTATGCAACATGGAGCATTGTGATGCATTTTAACTGCATATGTGATGCTTCAGATGTGTGGGATGAATGAATGAATGTGTGAATGAATGTGTGAATGCATGTATGCGAATGGATGAATGAATGATCATGAATCAGGAAAAATAAAGTAAGAGGGATCGGTAGAGTTACCTTGTCGACTCGAGTGACAAGCTTGAGGAGTTTTTGTCTGATATGTCTGAATGGGACCCTGCTCGTCATTTGTGACGGAGACGGCATGGCCCACATGGGGCGTCCCTCTACTCCTTACCTATCTCTTGGCGTTCGCCTGAGCCATTCGATCAACTTAGGAAGCTCGCTGGTCTCTCCTTGGCGGAGATCCTATTGTTGGGCCCTTCTAAGTCTTGCCTAGGAAGGCGAAGGGCCGCCTACGTGCGGTTGCGCCTTGTTCCCCATGCCCAGCGTGTAGTAGTGGTGGGCCATGGCTAGGCCATGTCCCATCTAACTAGGCGCCGTCTCATCGGGCAGGGCACATCCCATCGGTCAGGACGTGTCCCACCGCATCCCATCCGCATTGAATAGGGGAAGGGAGAGGATTTTTGGCCCAATCCTTCGCCTTTCCCCTAACTGTTGTGCCTCCTCCTTAAATAGGGGAAGGGAGAGGGTCTTCATCCCGTTCCTTCACCTATTCCCCAACTGTTGCCTCTCCTCCTTCCTTCTTGCCAAGAGCGTTTGTGTGGTGCGACGGTTCCTAGGAAAAAAGGGTAGAGTGAGGGAGGGGAGAAACTCACAGATCCGTTCATGAATTTGGAGAACAATGTCAAGCTAGAGGCCATCGAACGTGGATGAGACAGTGCTGGCTACCTTCGCCGAGAAGGGGATGGTACCGCCAAAGAAGGCGGTGCACTAGAGGGCTCCAGTGGGGGATGCTTTCCCATGACCTCAGGCCAGCGAGGTCATCTCCTTCCTTGCCTTCCATGAGCATGGGCTAGGATACCCCACGCACTGGTTCCTACACAGGCTCCTCAATGAGTGGGGCCTGGAGCTACAGCACCTCAATCCGACTAGGGTGCTGCACATCATCGGCTTCATCACCTACTATGAGGCCTTCCCCAGGATGGAGCCGCACGTGGACTTCTTCCAGTGGATCTTCACCGAGTGAGCCTTGTCAAAGGGGAAGCCAGCCAGGACCACACCGGTTGGTGGCTTCGTCCTGCAGAAGAAGCCGAGTTCATCGGACTTGTACCCCACGTAGACCCCCTGCGACTCCAATCGGGGGTGGCATGAGGAGTGGTTCTACATAAGGAACCCGATAGAGATGCCATTCCCATTGTTCACCTGAAGGAGACCGGAGAGGTAGGAGAGCTGGTTGTGGGGCCCCTCTAGCCAGTAGAACAAGCTGGAGATCATCGGGGCGGAGCTCTAGAAGCTGTTGCAGCATGGCCTCGATGGGGTGCGGGTGTTCCACAGCTTCTTCCACCATCGGGTCGCCCCACTGGTGGAATGGACGCGGCCGATGTGGCTATACTCTGGCCCGATAGACCTCGACCATACGTCACTGATGGAGTTGGCAAAGGATGAAGTCTGGAGCCAACTCGACCGGGTGCTGCAACTGAAGGCCCAAGAGATCATTGAAGGAAAGCCCGGACCTCTCCACGACAGGAAGTTGCCCAATCTGGTACGCTCTCTTTTCCTTATTCCGCGTCCCTTTTGATCTCACTCTCCTATAAATTGACATCAAGTTGTCCATTTCATAGGGACTCACCGGTTATAGATCTTGGCCGCACCTTCCGATGGGGCCAGAGGGTGTGGCTCAGCAGGTGGCCCTAAAGGAGGCGGTGGATGGTAGGAAGAAGAAGAGAGCTGAGAAGGCTTGGAGGAGGCACCAGAAGGAGCAGGATATCGCCCGGTGCGTGCAGGCTAGGGAAAACAGGAGCGACGTTGAGGCAGAGCTCGAGTTAGAGGATCCCATGGAGATGGGTGATGACATGATCTCCTCCGAGGATGAGGGAGGCTGGGAGGTTGTCGGGACCTTGATGGAGCATTGCGAGCCTACGGCTGTGTTCACCGACAGTGGGTGGGAGGCAGAGAGGCGTGGTGAGCTTGGATTCCCACGCTAAGGAAGCGCACCACGAGCTCGGATGCTATCAACGAGTGGGAGGTGAAGCGAATGCGGTCGCCGCGCCCTTCAAAGGCATCGCCGACCTTGTCCCCACCTGCTCCAGGCGTGGCGGGGCAGGCCAGGCGGTCGAAGGAGCGGGATCGCACCCCCACATCATTAGGGTTGGTGCTAATGTGTGACTCACAATGGGGAGATGCCCCGCCAGCTGCTCCGATCGGCGCACCTCGAGTCGGCCGTCGTGGCGATTCACGGGTGGATCGGGAGTCGGCCGGGTCGACTCCCCCCCGGTCGAAGTAAGGGGGCATGGCTCATGACCTGTGAGTGGCCCTCATCTAGCGGACCCATTGCCAGCAGGTCAGGGCTTCAGAGCCATACTGCTTGCTTCTCAATATGTATTCTTTGTTTCTTTTTTTATCTCATAGTTGAGTTTTTGGAGTGCGACTGACCTGTACTTGTTTGACAACGGCCAGATATTGATGGGGTTGAGCATCGCCCCACCTCCCGTGTAGGAGGAGTGGAGGCCAACCTACGGTGCGTCACAATGAATGGCGGGGAGAGTAGGGTGGTGGCGGTGCGACCTTCCCCTCTAGGGGTTATGCTCTCCTGGTCGGTCGCAAGTACGACGGCAGCGGCGGCGATGGTGTTGGCGGCGATCCCAGTGGTGATAGTGAAGGCTAGGTCAGAGGTGACCCTCGCGATCCCTCCTACACCAGCTATGGTGGAAGAGGGGAGGGAGACCGGGCTCCCTGCCTCGCTCAAAGGAGGGACGCACGGCTCGCCCTCCTAGTCGGAGCTATCGGGGTCAGGAGGAGACGTGGCTAGACCGGAGGCAGAGCAACCGTCGGCGGGCCACGAGGTTGAGGTGGTGGAGATCCCTTGCCCTAGCAAGGTAGGCACTAGGGTGGATCCACCGACCATCCCACCATCATAGGAGCTGGCGGTGGTCCGGTCATCGGTAGGGCGTTCCAGTGAGTTGGGGCGACCACCGACTTGGTGTGGCCCTACCCCGGTGACCCAAGGAAGGTGTGGTTCATCCTTCGGGATTAGGAGGAGGTGTAGCTCTCGGACATACTTGGGGGAGAGGACTCGCCATGGAGTCTGATTGCGCCCAAACCAAGGTGAAGCTCGAGGAGGCCGTAGAGGTAAGTTTTCTACGTTCATCCTTAACTCCTTAGTCTCTCGCTGGTTGCTTCAGCGCGTTGGCTTCTTGCTTTGCAGGGCTTGGAGGAGATGTCGAGCCACAAGTCCCATTTCCTCTAGGAGGAGCACGCCTGGGAGGCCACGATGTCGTGGTGGGTCATCGAGCTCAAGCGCTAGCTAGAGTCCGCCTGCCATGGGTCTCAAGACTGGGCGGTCGAGGCGACAGAGGCGCTGGCGATGGAACTGCTCGCAGTGGAGCGGGCGATCATCGCTGAGCGGGGACCTGACGTGACAAAGGTCCACCAGGTGTAGTCTGAGGTGGCGCTCAAGAAGACCCTAGCGGAGACCAAGGCGACACTCTAGAGTTCCCTAGAGGCCCTGGAGTTGGAGCTGAAGGCCCGGTCGGAGGTCGACCCAAAAGTGCTCGCGCTCAGAGGGCAGGTTCTAGGGATAGAGGAGTCGAACGCTCGGCTGTGCGAGCAGGTGACTCGATAGGAGGAAGGACTCTCTATCCTTGAGAACACCCGCCTTGTTAAGTACCTGTTCCGCTTTTGGCTGATGTCTTAGCTTTTCCTTTCCCTTGCTTCTGAGCCTGTCATCCTTCTTCTAGAACTGGGCAGAAGGGTTGGGTCGCTGGAGCGGGACCTAGAGACGGCCAAGGCAAAGATTGCTCAGAATGCGGAGGCACTGGCCAAGTCCCTTGAAGAGCGATGTGCTCTCGAGCAGGAGGTCGACCAGATCTGCAACGTCGCCTAGGTCATCATCTCAGAAGTGTTCGGGTCAGCGCCAAGCACTAGCATGCCCGCCATCCGACTGGCGGAGGTCCCGAACAAAGTTTGGGCAGTTATCTCTGACGGGATGTTCTACGAGATGTTGGGGGTGCTGACTTCAGTGGCGATGCACCACCTGACCCTAGACTTTGCCGCCATCTACAGCGGGTACGCCGACGGTTGGAGCCCGGACGCCATCCATGCGCTCGAGGAGAGCTTGCTGACATACGCACAATTGGTGGCAGAGCAAGTCTCCGCGCAATGGGTGATGGTGGCTCGCTGTGTGAGCGCGGCTGAAGGTGCATGCCAGGAGGATGTTGCCTAGCCTATGGATGGAGTGGAGCCTGGGTGAGAAGCGAATGTCATCCCACCTTCGACCGAGCCAAACATCATCCCGTCAACGAGCGAGCAGCCATTATCTTCGCCGGTCGCGCCGTCAGCCGATGCCACCAGGCGGGCACATTAGAATTTAGAGTAGAAGTACTTAGCATATGTATAGGATAAGTTCATGGGGAAGCGCCCATGTGAATAGTTGTATTAATGAATACATCAATTTTTGTTTTGTGATGAATCACTTTGTTCGGGGAAACTTGTCCCATCCATTCCTTATTTTTGCCCTAGCATAACTTTGTTTTTTATTCTATCTTTTTCGTGCTTGCTCGTTTGAACCATAGGCTGCAACCTTAAGAACCCAAGCATGGCCCACGAGGCTCAGCTGCTCATAACCAAAGGTTGTGGCAGGGTGTGATCGGTTGAAATGTTGAAGCAAGGTTACGTAAGGTAATTAAAGGAATGGACTACCCTTTCGTTCGGGAAAAAAGGTATTTACCACATGATAGTAAAAAAGAGAGGTGGGTATTGCACCCCCGTGGAGCCCCTGAGTGGCCCGGGGCAAAAGTGTTTGGGCTAGGGTGCTTTGTAGGAGCAAACGTTGAATGAAACAAAGCGGTAAGACCGAATTTTTGGGCGAAGAAACAACATAACAGTTCGATGTTCCAAGTGTTGGTGAGAACATCATCGTTGTCATCCTTCAGTTGGTAGGCGCCTGGTCAGATCACTTCGGTCACCATATAGGGTCATTCCCATGGCGGAGAGAGCTTGTGTTTCTCCTTGGTCGATTGCATCCTTTGAAGCTTGAGGTCTCTGACCTCGAGGATCCTTCCTCTGATTTTCCTCTCATGGTACCTGCGGAGAGTCTACTGGTAGCGACTGGAGCGGATGATGGTCATCTCATGGGCCTCCTTGAGCAGGTCGACCATGTCTTGTTGAGCCTCCATGGCTCGGTCATGGTCGAAGGCCTTCACGCTTAGGGTGTCGTGGTTGAGGTCGGAGGGCCGCACTGCTTTAGCTCCATAGGCTAGGAAGAAGGACAAGAACCCTATGGAACGGTTTGGGTCATTCTCAGGCTCTAGAGGATCACTAGGACCTCTGCAACCCATCACCCAGCGTACTTGTTGAGTTAGTCAAAGATGCGTGGCTTGAGTCCTTGGAGGACCATGCAATTAGCTCGCTCGACCTGACCATTAGTACGTGGATGTTCGACCGAGGCCCAGTCGATCCTGATGCCGTATCCATCACTGAAGTCTAGGAACTTCTTCTCGGTGAAGTTAGTTCCATGGTCAGTGATGATACAGTTAGGAACGCCGAACCGGTAGATGATGTCGAGGAAAAACTTGACTGCCTCTTCCGAGCGGATGTTGGTGATGGGTTTGGCCTCTATCCACTTGGTGAATTTGTCGACCGCTACGAGTAGGTGAGTGAAGCCACCTGGGCTCTTTTTGAGGGGTCCTACCATGTCGAGGCCTCGGACCGAGAACGGCCAGGTGATGGGGATGGTTTGAAGCTCCAGTGCCGGCAAGTGCGTTTGCCAAGCCTAGAACTAGCATCCTTTACACCTACGGACGACCTCCTCTGCATCTCGTAGTGTGGTGGGCCAGTAAAAACCTTGGTGAAAGGCTTTTCCGACCAATGACCTCAGGGCCGCATGGTGTCTATAGATCTCGGCATGGACCTCGAGGAGGAGCTACTTGCCTTGGTCAGTAGGGACGCACTTCATGAGTACTCCGGATGGACTTTGCTTGTAGAGTTCATTGCTGATCATAATGAATGTCTTGGCACATCGACCAATCTATCGTGCTTTAGTCCTTTTAGGTGGGAGAACCTCCTCGAGGAGGTAGGCGAGTAGCGGCACTCGCTAGTCGGCTCGATCGATTGCCACCACGACGACATCGGCGGGCGACAACATCACGGACGCACTAGGGTCAAAGCCCCCAAGCACCAGGTCGACGTCAGGGTGTGTCTAGATCAGACCTTCTAGGATGCAGGCAGATGGTTCATGAAGGTCATTGATGAAGACCTCATTCGAAGATGGAACCCGCCTGACAGCCAATTTTGTGAGAAAATCGGCGGCATCGTTGTCCTTTCGGGGGACATGGTGTAGCTCAATCCCCTGGAATCTGTCCTTAAGCTTGTGCACCTCTTGGCAGTATGCTACAATGAGGGGGCTTTTGCAGGAGGACTCCTTCATGACTTGGTCGACGACCAACTCCAAGTCACCGCGGATGTAGAGCTGCGTAGCACCGAGCTCAATGGCGACGCGTAGTCCATTGATGAGGGCCTTGTATTCCGCAGTGTTGTTTGAGGAAAAAAAAGTGGAGGCGGATTGCATAGGGGATCCTACTCCTATCCAAGGAGATCAAAACCACTCCATCCCCTAAGCTGAGTGCCATTATAGACCCATCGAAGTACATCATCCAGTACTCGTAGGTGACGTCTAGGGTTGGGAGCTAGACCTCTGTCCATTCAGCGATAAAGTCCACGAGAGCGTGAGACTTGATAGCGGTACAGGGAACATACCTGATGTCGTGGCCCATAAGCTCGAGTGCCCACTTGGAGATTTGTCCCGTGGCATCATGGTTGCGGATGATGTCTCCGAGCGGGTATGAAGTGACGACCGAGACTTCGTGGTTGGTGAAGTAGTGTAGGAGCTTTTGGGTCGCCATCAACACGACGTATAGGACTTTTTGCACCTGGGGTACCAGAGCTTAGGATAGGTGACTACCTCTCGGACGAAGTATATGGGTCATTGGACCTTAAGGTGGTGTCCCGCTCCTCCCTTTCGACGACTTGGGCGGCGCTTACCACGTGGTTGCTTGCCGCGGTGTAGAGGAGGAGGGGTTCTCCCCGTTCGGGAGCGATGAGGATTGGGGCTAACATCAGTGATGCTTTGAGGCTCTCCAAAGCCTGCTATGCTTCCGCAGTCTAGACGAAAGAGTCCATCTTTTTGAGAAGCTTGTAGAGAGGCATCCCCCGTTCGCCGAGCCAGAAGATGAATTGGCTCAGGGCGGCCAAACAGCCAGTGAGCCTTTGTATGCCCTTGACGTTGCGTATAGGGCCCATGTTGGAGGTGGCCGTGACTTTTTTGGGGTGGCCTCGATGCCGCATTCGGACACTTTGTATCCAAGCAGCTTCCCCTTCAGAACCCCAAAAACACATTTTTGGGATTCAATTTGATGTTGAACCTTTGAAGGTTCATGAACATCATAGCTAAGTTTGCGATCAGGTCGCAAGCTTGAGCCATTTTGACCACTACGTCATCAACATAGAAGGTGATCGTTGGTTTTGGCCGCTTGACTTGGTCAGGCTGATTGAGTAGGTCGATTTGATCGGTGAAGCATTGCTGCATGCACCATTGATAGGTGACGCTAGCGTTCTTCAGACCAAAAGCATGGTTACATAACAGTACGAACCAATGGGGTGATGAATAAAGTCATGAGCTGGTCAGACTCTTTCATCGTGATCTGGTGATAGCCTAAGTAGGCATCCAGAAAGGAGAGGATTTCGCATCCTGAGGTGGAGTCGACTATCTGGTCTATGCGTGGTAAAGGAAAATGGTCCTTCCGACACGCCTTGTTGAGTCTAGTATAATCAACGCACATTCTCCATTTCCTAGTCTTCTTTTTAACAAGAATAGGATTGGCAAGCCAGTCAGAGTGGTATACCTCTTTGATGAATCCGGCTGCCAGGAGTTTGGCGACCTCCTCACCTATGGCCCTACGCCTCTCGTTGTCAAAGCGATGTAGGTGTTGCTTGGTGGGCTTCGAGCTCGAGACGAGGCGTAGTGCATGCTCAGCGACCTCCCGTGGTATACCTGGCATGTCAGAAGGTTTCCATGTGAAGACATCACGATTGGCGCGTAGAAAGTCAACGAGCTCACATTCCTATTTGGCCAGGAGCTAGGTCCCAATCCACACCATCTTGGTAGGGTCAATGGGGTCGATCCCTACTGCCTTAGTTTCCTCAAGTGGGCGGAAGGCAGTCGAGGAGGTGGGCTTATTATAGTCCAGGACTGCTGGGGTTGTCAACTCTCTGAGCTACTGGAGCTCGGACGAGTTGATGACGGCAGTGGCGAGCTTGTAATGCTTGTGGTCGCATGTGTAGGTGTGCGAGAAGGTGCTACCCACAGTGATGATGCCGTTTGGTCCTAGCATTTTCAGCTTTAGGTAGGTGTAGTTGGGGACTGCCATGAACTTGGCATAGCATGGTGAAAGATCCTAATTGCTAGAGGGGGGGTAAATAGCCTAATAAAATTTCTACAACAACACTTAACAAAATGGTTAGACAATTATGAGGCGAAGCAAGTGTTGCGCTAGCCTACTCAAAATGCAAGCCACCTACCATAATTCTAGTTTAGATAGTGTCTATTCACACAATAGCTATGAAACTACCCTATGTTAGTGTGCTCTCAAAAGCTAACTAAAGAGCCACACCAACCAAGCAAGCAAGCTCTCACAACTAGCTACACTAAAGAGCTTATCAACTAGTTTACGGTAAAGTAAAGAGAGTGATCAAGAAGGTTATACCGCCATGTAGATGAAGAACCAATCGATCACAAAGATGAATAACAATGAAGACCAATCACCTCTGGATCAATGATGAACACAATGATTTTTACCGAGGTTCACTTGCTTGCCGGCAAGCTAGTCCTCGTTGTGGTGATTCACTCACTTGGAGGTTCATGCGCTAATTGGCATCACACACCAAACCCTCAATAGGGTGCCGCACAACCAACACAAGATGAGGATCACACAAGCCATGAGCAATCCACTAGAGTACCTTTTGGCGCTCCACCGGGGAAAGGTCAAGCACCCCTCACAATCACCACGATCGGAGCCGGAGACAATCACCACCTCCGCTCAACAATCCTCGCTGCTCCAAGCCATCTAGGTGGCGGCAACCACCAAGAGTAACAAGCGAAATCCACAGCGAAACACGAACACCAAGTGCCTCTAGATGTAATCACTCAAGCAATGCACTTGGATCACTCCCAATCTCACTATGATGATGAATCAATGATGGAGATGAGTGGGAGGGCTTTGGCTATGCTCACAAGGTTGCTATGTCAATGCAAATGGCCAAGAGGTCTGAGCCATATCTGGCCATGGGGCTTAAATAGAAGCCCCCATGAAATAGAGCCGTTATACCCCTTCACTGGGCACACTGCGCTCTGACCAGACGCTCCGGTCATACTGACCGGACCCTGGACCCAGTGTCCGGTCCATTGATTTATGCCACTTGTCACTCTGAGTTAAAACTAAATCGTCAGATCACAACGGCTAAGTGCCGATCGAACGCTCCAGCAAAACTAACCGGACCCTGGAGCCTCAGCGTTCGGTCGAGTATAGTAAGGGTCCAAATCCGTTTTCCTCAACCGGACGCGTCCGGTCCACCTCAACTGGACACAGCCCAGCGTCCGGTGGAGTACCCAAGCTACTGTACCGCCAGGTCAGCATGACCAGACGCAGGCAGTCAGCATTCGGTGCATTCAGATCCAGCGTCCGACCACTGGATCGATGATGGCATCTCCTCTGTCTTCTTCACCCTTGCTCAATTGTGCTAACCACCAAGTGTATCACCTCGTGCACATGTGTTAACATATTTTCACAAATATTTTCAAGGGTGTTAGCACTCCACTAGATCCTAAATGCATATGCAATGAGTTAGAGCATCTAGTGGCACTTTGATAATCGTATTCCGATACAAGTTTCACTCTTCTTAATAGTACGGCTATCAAACCTAAATGTGATCACACTCTCTAAGTGTCCTGATCACCAAAACAAAATAGCTTCTACAAATTATACCTTTAGCTTGAGCTTTTTGTTTTTCTTTCTTCTTTTCAAGTTTAAGCCCTTGATCATTGCTATGCCATCACCATTGTCATGTTATGATCTTCATTAGCTTCTCCACTTGAAGTGTGCTACCTATCTCATGATCACTTGATAAACTAGATTAGCACTTAGGGTTTCATCAATTCACCAAAACCAAACTAGAGCTTTTAATCTCCCCCTTTTTGGTAATTGATGACAACCCTTATACAAAAATATGAATTGAAATTCAATTGAATCCATGTTGTTTGCCCAAGCATATTTACCATTTGTAAAAGGATATGGACAAGTTTCATGAACCCCAAATGGTAGCAATTGCTCCCCCTACATATGTGCTAAGAGTTTGGATTGTAGCTTGCACATATACTTAGATCGGAAATATAGGAGTCAATGTCTACCAAATTATGCTAAGGTATAAAAGATGGACCTTTGAAGCGTGATACCAATCAGAGTGCACCATTATACCATCCTTAGCATCATGGTTAACTTGATACCACTTGGAAACAACACTTTGAAAAATGAAAGTTATTTAGTGATTTCATTTCATCTTTCAATCTTACAACTAACATACATCACACAAGCATGGATGTTTAAATTTAATACTTGTGCTATGCAAGCAAACATATGAAATGCACATTCAAATGCATCATACAAGTTCATGAGCTTGCTCCCCCTACTTGTGTGCTCAAAATTTTAGTTGATCCCTTTCCTTTGTTCATTTCTCTCATATATCAACATATCTTTATGTTTCTCTCCCTTTATGATATTTTTTTATGTTTCTCTCCCTTTATGATATTTCTCCCCCTTTTTTACTACTATCTTTGTTTCTCTCCCCCTTTGTCATCAATGACCACAAAGGTTCTAAATATAGATAGTATTACTTGTAGGGTCGAGATTATTAATGTCAATCAATGGGGTGAGGATTATTTTCCTAAATTTGGTTCAAACTAGAATATATGCCAAAGATATTTAACTCGGTTTGATCCAAGGACAAGCTTCTTCACACCTCTAAATAAGGGTTATCTTATACCATGTTGAGTTAAACACTTATAGCTCATTTTCTAGATTAAACACTAGGTTTACAAGCCCATAAACATGTCATATGCTATCACTAGATCATGTCAAGCATAGAAGCAATAGTGATACCATATAAACATCAAATTCATTTGATTTTCATGAATGAGCCTAATAAAATAGAACCACTTGAAAGGTCCTAATAAAATTGAAAATGTGACTAGATGCACTAATCATGTCCTTAGCAAAGATGTATGTCATGCCAATCAACTTTTACCTTAGAGTGCTCGAAGGAGAGGCATGTCATAAAAGTGTGGGGGGTGCATCAACACATATTTGAGAAATCCAATATATTCAACTCATTCCTTAGCTTGCAAAACCTTTTCTCATCCAATGGCTTGGTGAATATGTCGGCAAGTTGATCTTCGGTGCCTACACTCTCAATACAAATATCCCCTTTTTGTTGGTGATCTCTTATGAAATGGTGGCGGACATCAATGTGCTTTGTTCTTGCATGTTGCACCGGATTATTGGTTAACTTGATTGCACTCTCATTGTCACATAGCAATGATACATTCTTGAACTTAATTCTAAAGTCATTCAAGGTGGCCTTCATCCAAAGAATTTGTGTACAACAACTACCGGCGGATATGTATTTGGCTTCGACGGTTGATAATGCAATACTATTTTGCTTCTTTGATGACCATGAAACAAGTGATCTTCCCAACAATTGACATGTGCCCGAGGTGCTCTTTCTTTCAACCTTGCATCCCGCATAGTCTGAGTCAGAGTAACCAACTAGCTCAAACTTTGCTCCTTTGGGATACCACAAACCAACATTTGGTGTATGCTTCAAGTACCTCAATATCCTCTTTGTAGCCTTCAAATGACTTTCTCTTGGTGAGGCTTGAAATCTTGCACACATACATACACTAAACATGACATCCGGCCTTGATGCGGTCACATAGAGTAGGCTTCCAATCATAGACCGATACAACTTTTGATCCACCATATTTCCACTTGCATCACTATCCAAGTTGCCATTGGTTCCCATTGGTGTGCTAATGACTTTGCTATCACTCATGCCAAACTTCTTGATCATGTCCTTGATATACTTACCTTGACTTACAAATGTACCATTCTTCAATTGCTTGATTGGAAGACCAAGGAAGTAACTTAACTCTCCAATCATGGACATCTCAAACTCATTAGCCATCATCTTTCCGAACTCGTCACAAAAATCTTGATTTGTTGATCCAAATATGATGTCATCAACATAGATTTGCAACACAAACAAGTCTTTTCCAATCTTCTTGATGAAAAGAGTGGTGTCAACCTTGCCCATTGTGAACCCTTTAGAGAGGAGGAAGTTCCTCAATCTCTCATACCATGCTCTAGGTGCTTGCTTCAAACCATACAAAGCTTTCTTCAACTTGTATACATAGTTGGGCTTCTTATCATCTTCAAAACCAGAAGGTTGCTCAACATATACTTCTTCATTGATGTATCCATTGAGAAATGCACTCTTAACATCCATTTGATAGAGCTTGATGTTGTGGGCACAAGCATAGGCTAGCAAGATTCTAATTGCTTCCAATCTAGCAACCAGGGCATATGTTTCTCCAAAGTCAAGACCTTCAAATTGTGTATAGCCTTGTGCTACCAATCTTACTTTGTTCCTTACAACTATCCCATCTTGATCTTGCTTGTTTCTAAAGACCCATTTGGTTTCAATCACATTGTGTCCCTTTGGTCTTTCTACCAATTCCCGTACTTGATTTCTTGTGAAGTTATTTAATTCTTCATGCATAACATTCACCCAATCAACATCCTTCAATACTTCATCTATCTTCTTTGGTTCAAAGGATGATACAAATGAGAAGTATTTACAAAATAATGCCAATTTTGATCTATTTTGTACACCTCTAGAAATATCACCAATGATTGTATCCAAAGGATGATCTCTTGCAATACTTGTTGGTTGGAGCAATGGAACTTGATTGCTTGCACTTGCTAGATCATTGGGTTGAGATGATGTACTAGCCACTTGATCTTGATCAATGTCATGAGAGTCACTTGCACTAGCTTGATTTGTATCATCTTGCACATTTGAGTTGGAGAGCACTTGCACTTGATCATCTTCATCATCAATCACTTTCCTAGGCCTCAATTCACCAATATCCATATTCTTCATGGCATTTGAAAGTTGAATGCCTCTAACATCTTCCAAGTTCTCATTCTCTTCTTGTGAACCCTTGGTTTCATCAAATTCAACATCATGAACTTCCTCAAGAGTACCACTATCCAAATTCCATACTCTATATGCTTTGCTTGTAGTGAAATAGCCAAGTAGGAATCATTCATCACATTTCTTGTCAAACTTGCCCAATCTAGTGCTTTTCTTCAAGATGTAGCATTTACAACTAAAGACCCAAAAATATGCAATGTTGGGCTTTCTACCATTCAAGAGCTCATAGGGTGTCTTCTTTTTCAATGGGTGACAATAGAGGCGGTTGCTACAATAGCAAGCTATGTTGATAGCTTCGGCCCAAAAAGATTGACTCACATTGTACTCACTAAGCATAGACCTTGCCATATCAATGAGTGTTATATTCTTCCTCTCAATAAGGCCATTTGATTGGGGTATGTACTTGGCCGAGAATGGATGTCTAATTCCAAATTCATCACATAACTCATCAATTCTAGTGTTCTTGAACTCACTACCATTGTCACTTCTAACTCTCTTGATGGTTGTTTCAAACTCATTGTGAATACCTTTGACAAATGATTTGAATGTTGCAAACACATCACTTTTGTCCACTAGAAAGAATACCCATGTGTATCTAGTGTAGTCATCCACTATCACAAATCCATATTTGTTTCCACCGATACTAGTGTATTGTGTTGGCCCAAATAAATCCATGTGCAATAACTCAAATGCTTTACTAGTGCTCATCATGCTTTTCTTAGGATGGGTGTTTCCAACTTGTTTGTCGGCTTAACAAGAGCTACAAAGCTTATCCTTTTCAAACACAACATCTTTCAAGCCTTTAACTAAGTCATGCTTAACCAATCTATTCAATTGTTTCATTCCAACATGACCAAGCCTTCTATGCCATAACCAACCCATGCTAGACTTAGTGAACAAACATATAGATAATCTAGCTTCACTAGCATTGAAATCAACCAAGTATAGATTCTCATATCTAAAACCTTTGAAGATCAAATTAGAGCCATCTACACTTATGATTTCTACATCATCTACCCCAAATATGCATTTGAATCCAAGATCACACAATTGACCCACGGATAGCAAATTTAAGTTCAAGCTCTCTACTAGCAACACATTGGATATGCTCATGTCATTTGATATTGCAATCTTACCAAGCCCTTTGACCTTGCCTTTGCCATTATCACCAAATGTGATACTATCATAACCATTATTGCCATTTGTGTTGATTGAGTTGAACATTCTTGCATCACTGGTCATGTGTTGAGTGCACCCACTATCAAGAACCCAATGTCTTTCTCCGGCTTTGTAATTAATCTACAAAAGAAGATCAATTCTTTTTAGGTATCCAAACTCTCTTGGGTTCTTGAAGGTTAGTCACTAAGCTCTTTGGTACCCAAATGGCTTTCCTCTTTGAGCCCATCCATGGTTTACCAATGAACTTAGCCTTCACACCATTAGTACCCTTAGTAAGCATATATCATAAATCAAGCTTAATGAAGGATACATTAGCATTTTTGCCCTTGTTTTTGCATTCATGCTCTTTATGACCAACTTGCTTGCAACTAGTGCAAAACCGACCGTTGTTCTTCACAAAACTAGTCTTGTAAGGAGCAAAGGCCGCTTTGCCTTTCTTGGGGGTATAGCCTAATCCCTCTTTGTAGAGAGAAGCTCTTTGGCTACCCAAGCACATAAGCAAGCGGTCCTCACCACCATAAGCCTTAGCTAAGGTGTGAGTGAGCTTAGTGACCTCCTTCCTGAGATTCTCATTCTCAACCACTAGTGAGGCATCACAAGTGAGACCATCACTACTAGATGAGGTAGAAGTGGAAGTGCTACAAGAAGGGTTAATAGTAGCAACAATGATAGGCATAGATAGTGATGTATCAATTATATCACAAGTTAAACCTACATCACAAGTTTCAACATGCTTCTTTTTATCTTGTTCATTAAGCAAAGTGGAATGAGCCTTTTCAAGCCTTTTGTGAGCCTTTCCAAGCTTCTTATGGGCTTCCTCTAGCTTCTCATGAGTTACTTTGAGCTCATCAAGGGCTTGCTTAAGGGCTTTTACCTCCTTATTCAAGCTCTTGCATTCCCTTCTCTTAATATCAAAGTGTTCTTTAGCATCTTCTAGCATGTCAAATAATTCATCCTTAGTAGGTTCATCATCATCACTATCACTATCATTTTCATTTTCATGTTCATTATCATCAACATGTTCTTCATCACTTTCATCATTACAAGATTGTACCTTAGTGGCCTTAGCCATGAAGCATGATGAAGATTCGAAGAGAGAAGGCTTCTCATTGATAGCAATGCTTGCAAGAACCTTCTTCTTGGTGGTCTTGTCATCATCACTATCATCATCATCATCACTTGAGGAAGCATCACTATCCCAAGTGACTACATATGAACCACCCTTCTTCTTCTTGAAGGCCATCTTGTCCTTCTTCTCTTTCTTTTCCTTCTTGTCTTTCTTCTTGTTCTTCTTGTTGTCATCATCATTGTCGCTATGGTATGGGCATTGAGCAACAAGATGATCTTTGCTTCCACACAAACACCAAGTGCCTCAAGATGCAATCACTCAAGCAATGCACTTGGATCACTCCCAATCTCACTATGATGATGAATTAATGATGGAGATGAGTGGAAGGGCTTTGGCTAAGCTCACAAGGTTGCTATGTCAATGCAAATGGCTAAGAGGTCTGAGCCATAGCCGACCATGGGGCTTAAATAGAAGCCCCCACAAAATAGAGCCATTATACCCCTTCACTGGGCACACTGCGCTCTGACTAGACACTCCGGTCATACTGACCAGACCCTGGACCCAGCGTTCGGTCCACTGATTTATGTCACATGTCACTCTGAGTTAAAACTGAATCGTCAGATCACAACGGCTAAGTGCCGACCGGACGCTCCGGCAAAACTGACCGGACCCTGGAGCCTCAGCGTCCGATTGAGTATAGTAAGGGTCCAAATCCGTTTTTCCTTGACCGGACACGTTCGGTCCACCTCGACCGGACACAGCCCAGCGTCCGGTGGAGTACCCTAGCTACTGTACCGCCAGGTCAGCGTGACCGGATGCAGGTAGTCAGCGTCTGGTGCATTCAGATCCAGCGTCCGGTCACTGGATCGATGCTGGCATCTCCTCTGTCTTCTTCACCCTTGCTCAATTGTGCTAACCATCAAGTGTATCACCTCGTGCACATGTGTTAGCATATTTTCACAAACATTTTCAAGGGTGTTAGCACTCCACTAGATCCTAAATGCATATGCAATGAGTTAGAGCATCTAGTGGTACTTTGATAACCACATTCCGATACGAGTTTCACTTCTCTTAATAGTACGGCTATCAAACCTAAATATGATCACACTCTCTAAGTGTCTTGATCACCAAAACAAAATAGCTCCTACAAATTATACCTTTGCCTTGAGCTTTTTGTTTTTCTGTTTCTTCTTTTCAAGTTTAAGCCCTTGATCATCGCTATGCCATCACCATTGTCATGTTATGATCTTCATTAGCTTCTCCACTTGAAGTGTGCTACCTATCTCATGATCACTTGATAAACTAGGTTAGCACTTAGGGTTTCATTAATTCACCAAAACCAAACTAGAACTTTCACATGGCCACCCCAAGATGGCATGGTAAGACCTCGAGAAGTCCACCACCTCAAGAAGTTGGCTCAGTCGCCAAACGTGACGGATAGATCGATCTATCCCAGCAGGTGTGCCTACGCTCCCGGCATCACGCCGTGGAAGGGAGAGGTCGCCGGGCAGAGCTTTGACCGAGGGATGCGCATGGCATCGAGGATGTCGACGTAGAGGATGTTGAGGCCACTGCCTCCATCCATCAGCACCTTGGTGAGGTGCTTCTTGTGAACAATAGGGTCAATGATGAGCAGGTAGCGACTAGGTATAGCGACATGGGAAGGATGGTCCCTTAGATCAAAAGTGATCAGAGATTCTGACCAACGAAGGAAGGAGGGGATGGCCATTTCGGCGTCGCATGCTTCTCTATAGCGCACTTTGTGCTGGCGCTTGGAGTAGATGGCATCGGATCCCCCGAAGATCATGATGCATTCCTTGGGGTTGGGAAAGTTGTCTCCATCCTTGCCCGCCACGCCTCCTTTCTTGGTTGCTGCCTCCTTGCCCTTTCCTTCTTTTGGCCTCCCAGTCTATCACAGGAAGCGCTTGAGGAGCTCGCAGTCCTTGTAGAGTGCTTGATGGGGTAAGCATGGTTGGTGCATGGGCTGTCCATTAGCTTGTCGAAGTGGTTAGGTTGGCCCTACTAGGGCTGCTTGCCTACGCGATTAGCCACAGCGACCAAAGCGAAGTTGGCCAGTCGGCACGTGATCCTTCTTGTTCTTTTTGCCCCTCTGTGTGGAGGGGACCTCATCTTGGTCCTAGCGCTTGGCCTTGCCCTTGTCTCAGCCTACGTTGAAGACCGTCCAACTACCTCCTCGCTGGAGGCGTGGTTTGTGGCAACGTCGAGCAGGTCACGGGTGGTACGGGGCTTTAGGCAGCCAAGCTTTTGGATCAGGGACTCGCAGGTTGTCCCAGAGAGGAATGCACTAATGACGTCTGCGTCGATGACATCAGGAAGGGAGTTGCATCATTTTGAGAACCTACGGATGTAATCCCATAGGGACTCGTTGGGCTCCTGTTGGCAGCTCTTGAAGTCCCAGGAATTGCCAGGGTGGACATACGTCCCCTGGAAGTTCCCAACGAAGACCCTCTTGAGGTCCACCCAGTCACGAATGCTGTTGTGCGGGAGGAATTTGAGCCATGCTCAAACATATTCCCCCACGCAGATGGGGAGGTACTGAATGATGAAGTGATCATCATCCACTCCTTCGGCTCGGCAAGTGAGTCAGAAGTCTTCGAGCCATATACCGGGGTTCATCTCCCCGGTATACTTGGTGATGTTGGTAAGCGGTCGAAACTGCTATGGGAACGACGCTCTCTGGATGCGTCAGCCAAAGGCCCATGGTCTTGGGCCATCCAGACTAGGACTCCGGTCATCAGGTCGGCGACCATGCCTAGGGTGTGTTTCGTTGGTCCCCTCGATGGTCCAGCTAGAGCCCATGCTGCCTGCCCTCATCGCCGCCTGGTGGACGTCATCATCATGCCAGGCCTAACGTTGGTTGTTGATGATGGTGTGAGCATCTTGGTTTGGCCCGAGCTGTTCGCGCATAGGGGTCGGTGTGGAGCGGGAGCCAGGGCAGGCCATGGTGCAGCTGCGCCTCCTGCTCCATGCCAGGCGATTGTATAGGTGAGCGGACGGAGCGATTCATCTAGTGCGTCCCCACTCCCCTGGTGGGGTGAGAGGCCACGAGTCGGTGTCGCAACACGGAGCTCTCTGCCTGTTGAACGGTGGCGGTTTCCACCAACACCCGGAGGTTTCGGTGGACCGCCTGCTCCTGGGGGTCGACCAGCTCAGGAAGGCCACGCAGAAGCATCGCCGCTGCGGCGATGTTCTGGCCAGCCCGAGCGAACTGTGGGGGATCGTTCCCCCCGTTGATGATGTTGCAATGAACCTAGTGGGCGTGACCCCGGGCACCGCTCGCCGGGTTATGCGTGCAGGGCGTAGCGTACTGTGACGAGCGCGTCGGCGCAGGTGGCGGCTGATTCTACCACCTTTGTCGTAGTGACCGTTGGGGCTTGGGGGGGATCGCCCTTCTGGCATGTCATTAGGTTTTTGGGCCGGCCTAGGAGTTACGTGTCGTTCACAATGTCGTCTACTAGGCCAAGCTTTTATCAGGAAGCCGATCCATGAGGGACCCTGGGTTTATAAACCCGACACTACACAAAACGGAGGAGCCCCCAACTACAAATATAGATGGCTTCAAACTCAAAGGAGGTTTAAATTCTTTTATATATTGAATTTGAGTATCGGAAAAGCCGTACTATAAAGGGGGGCACAATGCTTAAGCTAATCTATGCTACCAAGTGCTCAAACAACCACATGCATCCTAAGATTCACAACCAAGACAGTCTACACTTCACTATTATCCTTACTATCTTGCGGGGTGCGAGCTCCGACTCGCCCGACCCCTTGGGTACAGGCTCCGGTTTGCCTGCCCCCTTGGGTGCTGGCTCTGGTTCGCCCGACCCTTTGGTCGCAAGCTCCGTCTCGCCCGACCCTAAGTTTGTGGGCTTTGTCTTGTTTGACCCTTGGTCACGGGCTCTATCTCGCCCGACCCTTTCATCGTGGGCTCTGGCTCGCCCGACCCTTTGGTGGCGGCCTCATCTTGCCTGACCTCAAGGTTGTGGACCTCGTCTCACCTGACCTCTTGAGTGCAATGTCCATTGGGGGCTGAGGGTATATATACCTTTTCTTTTTCTCCCCAACGGCTATCTGCGATTTAAGTGACCATTGGGGCCTGGGAGGTATATAAACCTTTCCCTTTCTTTCCCAACGGAAAAGAACCAACCTATTCCCTTCTTCCTCACTTTAGCACACTCAAAATAGAGCAGGAGCTCTCTCTCTCTCACTCCATTGTTGACCTCAACCCCCAAGCAAATCCATTGATTTCCCTATCAATCCTTGAGGGATAAGGGTCCAAAACTTGATAAGAGAGCATCTCCATTGATTCCAAACTCTAAAGAGCACTTGGTTCATATTTTGGCTGGCGGTTATGTTTGTTACTCTCAGAGCTTGGCTCTTAGCTGGCTAGAGCGTCGCCCAGTGAGCTTGCCAACTTATGTGGTAGCCCCGAGAGGTTTGTAACCACCTCTTTCAGCAAGTAAAATCACCCCTCATCTCAAGAGTTCACTCTCTTGATTTGAGAACAAGGTAGGGTTGCAAATCCCTAAGCCTTAGTGGTATACCTCAATAATATGGACTTAGGCAAGCCTTGGTGGTGAGCTGAACCATGGGATAAATCCTTGTGTCATCCTGTGCTTGTGTTGCTACACTGGTGTTTTTGTTGTTGTTGAGGCAATTTCTTGGATTGAGGCCGATCTAATTGTGTGTGGTGTTCCCACCACTTTCAATTGTCGATCTATGATCTACCACCCTGTAGGAAGCTAAAAATTTTATCCGATCTAAATTTTGTTGGATAGATTTTGAACCGTGAACTAATCTCTCCTGTAGGTACGGCAGTGTCGCGCTCAAAGAGCGGCAGTACTGCTGGTGAATTTGACTTCGGTTTGAGTTAAATTGTTACAGGCCTATTCACCCCCTCTAGGCGTACCAGAGTTCCTACACTTAGGTTATCGGTAGCGTGAGTAACCTACCATTACTCGCAATAGATGATTATTATTATCACTCTCATTATAAATGGTGAAAAAGAAATGGAGACCGGGTAGCGATATGGTATGGGTATTGGTGGGTGTAAGAGGTTGTGTCCCGTGGCCAACGGGGCATAGCTTGGTTACACTGTTTTCCCTATCCGTGTCGGTTAAGGACCGGCTGTTGCATTGGATTCTAGTCATTTCACAGACTTATTATCCTGAGCACATAATTATTTATGGATGTAGGGAAGACTCGTTGCTATCTTATCGTGGGTTCCGGCTCTTTTCGGACCGACTGATTGGAGGCAGGGATGGTGGAGGTCTAAGCACCACACTGAGTTCAGGACTTAGGTGTGGGGGCTTGGAGTCCAAGTTTGGACGGGGACCTGGACCTCTTGACAGGAGAGTGGTGGGTTGGTCCTGCTTGTGCCTAGGGTACAAGCGGGGTGTGTGTTTTGGGGTACCTAGATGGGCTACATTGGTTTGTGAATCGTTGTGTAATACGATACGACTTGTCTATGATCTAGCACTGTAGTAAGAACTAGAAGATGAAATGTGGTGAAATAGATCTGATTGCTCAACTCTTGCTTGAAAGTAGAACAGGTGCTTACATAGAATGGTTAGCTAATGAACTAATCATGACTGCTAATAAAACAAATACATAAAGATTCAGTACTAGTGTTGCTTTTTACAAAAAGGAAACCCGACAAACCATAAAGCTTATCATATCCTTTGGAGTCGAGAAATTATTCCCACTAGTCGGGTAAGTCTTGCGAGTACATTGTGTACTCAGGGTTTATTTACCCCTGTTGCAGGTGCAGCTTGAGGAGTAGCTGTTGAGTGGAGGATTCTTCTGGTGGGCACAGACGGATCCCTGTATCTTATCGTTATAAGTTTATTTCAATTTCGCTGTTTAAATTCCGCACTCTGAACTTAGTATTGCAATAATGTATTTCTGAGAACTCTTGATGTATGAAATGGATTAAGTATTGTAAACTCGTTCTCATTATTTGCTCCTGGAGGAAAACGTGGATTGTTCGAGTTCTCTCTTAGGGTGTGCTCGATGGAACCGTTCGAAGTAGCTTGCTTTCGGAGTGCTTAGTGTCTTGTGGAAGACAAGCGTCTCCGAAGGTATGTTATTTCGGGTGGTTCTACCACAGCTCTGCTCCACACTCTTCTTTTAATATATTTTTTTGTTGTTGTTTGGCTATAAAAGAAATATGAATGGTTTCTTATAAATCATTATCACTTTAATAATTATATACTATTATATTATACTAATGGGTTGTTTAAGATTATACTGACCGAAAATTTAGACACCAGAAATATAGCAACTCTATTGTTTTATATTTGAATGTTTGATCGTGAATCAGGTCGTGCCGTGCCGACTCTCCGAGCCAAGAATGCGGCCAGGCACGGTCTTATCTTATGCTTCATGTGGAGCCGGCATGGGCCCGATAGCAATCGTGTACACCGTGCTTAAATAGGCCATGCCTCAATGCCGCCTACGAGGCCCAGCCTGTTTGACGTGCATCATGTGTATCCTACTATGGCGCTGCGTTCGTGGTACCTGTGCATAGCTGCTAGCCACAGAGACACGTGCGTCGTTTATTTGTTCACGCGTTTCACGTGCCATGTATCTAACCTCAGTCTGTAGTCTGTTGTCTGTAGATACACCCACACCATGCTGATGCACACAAAAGACACTTCAGCAGATAAAATGATTGGACACAGGTGCAAGCCGCAAGGAGCTAGCATTGGAATTGCACGACTCCCGTGCAATGGCTGTGGCCGCCGTGCCATTACGAAATAAACGGACACTCGCCCGCAGTTTTCGAGTGCCCGTACCGGCCGGCCAAGCCAACTGGGAAAAGGTACTGACTACTGATCCATATACAGTGATTCTAGCGCCCGTACGGCTAGAGCGTGAGTGCGTCCGGACGCCGGTCCCTTACGAAACTCCGCCTGCCCTCCGCCCCCCCCCCTCCCCCCGCACGAAATGAAATAGAACGGAACCCGTCCCTGTCCTCCGCTCCCCACCACGCCTCTGTCCCCCGTTCCCCTACCGCGCCCCTATCTAAAAAAAAGCATGAAACACTTTAACTGCAATATTGCAAAACATATGGAAAAACTATGTAGTGCAACATCAAGTTGTATCGAAAAATATGTAGTGCAACATTAAAAAACATGCACTCCAACATCAAAAAAATATGTACTGCAACAACGAAAAATAAGTACTGCAACATCAAAAAAAATGTAGTACAACATCAAAAAACATATACTGCAACATCAAAAAAACATGTACTGCAACATTGAAAAAATATATACTGCAACATCGAAAATTATGCGCTGCAACATCGAAAATTATATACTACAACATCTACAGCAGTAGTACTGCAACATTGCAAAAACATTTGTTGCAACGACCCAAAAATCCCATTGCAACATTCGAAAAAACATCTATTACAACATCTCAAAACACCCATTGCAACACGGGAGAAACAGCAAAAAAATCATACAAAACAGCCCCTGGCCCATCACATTTGAACTCGCCGGAGGGAGGAGGAAATAGGACCCCAGAACTCATCGGAACCCTAGCCACTGCCGAGGGCTTAGATTCAGAGGAGGAGGGCTCAGATCTAGAGAAGAACTGACCTACCTCGTCGGAGCCGCTGCCGTCGTCCTCGCTATGGTGGGGGGAGCGGGAGCGGGGTCGCTAGGGAGCATGGGGTCGCATGGAGGTCGCGCAGAGGGGAGGAGGGGAGGGAGTGAGGGACGGGGCGACAGCGAGGTGCGCGCGGTGTCCGTTTCGGCGATTGGGTGGGCACTGCGGGAGTGAGCAGTCGAAAGAACAAGGAATGTGGCACGAGTGAGTTGGTTCGGCGCGCAGTGGGTGCGTTCGCGATGGGATAAGGGTGCTTGAGTTGGGTGCGTCCAGCTGCCCGAACGACCGGTTCACATCATTATCGATCCATATACGATCCGTTCCTTTGACACACACATGGAAAACAAGAAACCGAGAAAATACGTAAAGCGGTGTAAGGTGCGCGTGCAGTGGTCAGTCAATCCCAGCGTCTTCGTGGAGTTCCATTTCCAAACTTTTGACAGCACGTCTCCAATCGTCTGCGAAAGATTTCACGGTTTCTTTCGGTGACATTCCGGAGTTGCTGCCCGCGCATGATGAAATTCATTGGTGGGGCCGCGCTCGGTGCTGCTGGCGGTAATGGTACGGTCTGTGGATGCCAACCTCATCTGCCCTTTAATGATTCTGCAAATAAGGCTGTGTTTAGTTCTCAAAAAGTTTCTCAAAAAGTGCTACAGTAGTTATTACATCGAATCTTGCGATACGTGCATGGAGCATTAAATATAGACGAAAGAAAAATTAATTGCACAGTTTGGTTGGAAATCGCAAGACGAACGTTTTGAGCCTAATTAGTCCATGATTGAACACTAATTGCCAAATAAAAATAAAAGTGTTACGGTAACTAAATTCTTAAATTTCGCGAACTAACCTGAGCCTAAAGCAATAATGGCCAAGTCAAATAGCATTGGAGATACCTTGCTAAGAGCTGGCACAACAGCTTGTCAAATCGTCTAAGCACGTCAGCGATAGCAGTGACATGGAGGAGAGAGAGGGCACATGAGACAAGATAGCTAGTCGCAGCAATCGTCGACCGGCGGTACACGCACTCCAATACAACAACCAAGCATTCAATATCCATTGTATATTATCTTGCTCTCTGCTCCAATCAAATACTGACAGGTGGAGGAGATTGCCAGATTAAAGAATAAACAATTGCTTGGAAATTTAATTAGAGACAAGAATCCTACGGTTATTAATCAGTCTGATCGTTTCGGCTAAAACGATAGTGAATTATTACTGCTGACTGATTTGGTGTGAGAGAAAAATACTGTTCTGGCTTATAATCCATGATCGTTTATGACTAAGCGAATAGGCTGATTGCATGAGTCGGTTGTTTAGTGCTTGTCTTATAGACCAAAGCTTGTCTCAACTATTGGCCTCGCTCGAAGATCTCTTACATGATAAATAATTTTTCTAGGCTGACCACTCATATATATATAAGAATTATGGAGGAGGATGTAGCTAGGAGGGATGATATCTGGTTTCTCCGCCATTGGCTGAAACCTAGGGCAGCCGTGACGACCTTTAGCATGTAATGCCAGTTTATCGAATAAAACGCCTTCAATGTGCCTAGTTTATTGAAGAGGGTCGATTCCTTTGTTTCGTATAGACATTGGATTGCCCTCCGGGCATATATATAGGAACTGTCATGGGTGCATCGCTGTTTGATAAGAGCAAGGCTAATAATATAGCCGGTTTGCAGGCTGTAAGGTTCCTTGCAGCCTTCTCTCAGCCTACTCATACAGTAGTTAGCTCTTTACAGTTAATACATGGCCCACTTGTCTCTCTCACAGACTTTCTTGGTTCTTATGCCCAAACCGGCTGTAAGCTTACAGCTCGCTTCTCCTCTCTCTCTCCTCTCCTCTCTCCTCCACCTCAGCATTTAGTCGGCTTACCGCCTGCTATTATACTTGCTCTAAGCGTGTTTTGAGCCACTGGAACAAGGCCATTTAAATGAGGGAATCTATTGGCCAAGATCATGGTGATGATCTTAATAAAACTTGAGGACTGTTGCAGTACTCATCTTTCTAAAAAAAATGTACAAATCTCAAAGCATCCTTTCTGATTAATGTTTTTTTCTTAATTCTTTTTCTCTTGGGTCCCGCATTGGCCCAGCCCGTCTAAGCTCAGCTCGTGTCCAGCACTAACCCAAAGCAACTCATCGAGCGGTTGCTTGATGTTTCCCTTCAGAGTGGCAGTAACTAGGACCTGCAGGATGTGCGCGATGGGGTTCCCGGCCCGGAGCACCGGCGCGCATGCTATAGGACCAGCTGCTGCCGACGTGCTCCTGGATGGCTGGATTTTGACGAGGACGGTGACGAGGAGGGCGTGGTAGAACAACAATAAAACTATATGGCGAAATACATGAACATGTAATTCATTCAAAAATTCTTGTTTATTCTCAATGAAATTCAGTTCACAGACATGGATTCATTGTCTGATCGAGTACATGGCCACATGAGGGAACTATACGGCGTGCCTGTATCGTCACAAGAGGACACGTCATGCATGGGGGCTGGGGCGCGGACGCAGCGCTCCCAGTGTGGCGGCGACCGGGAGCTCCATGTCGGCTTCCAGCACACGGGAAAAAACAAGAAGGTGGAGTTTATTTAAACTGGATTTGGCTGTGACACGGCTCCTCCATGCGTGAGCAGCGAGGACGTCCGTGTGGAAGCACCGCCGCCGGCTGCGAGAAAGCGAAAACAGAATAAAGCAGATCGGGTAACCGGGGAGAGAAGACAGATTAGTTTGGACTGGATTTGCGCAGGACATGGGCTGGGTCGGACTAACCGGGCCTAGACGTGAACTAGGTCGAAAATAATTAAGAAAAACTTTAATTGTTGCTTTGAGATCCGTGCAATTTTTAGAAAGAGGTTTGCCGAAGCAGTTCTCAAAAAGTTTGAGTCAGGTTAATTGGGTGTGATGTGGCTCCACATTTTTTTGGGGAGTGGGGAATGAACACTATGTTGCTTCATTTACCGGGTGCATTTTGAAAGTTCTTAGAACAACCTCAAAAGACTCTCTATATATACTTCCTCAGTAATAGAGATTTTAGTGAAAAAAATACCCTCCAGCAGTTTTTTTAATTGGTTATTCAAATATGGCTATCTTTTATTCTAGATTTTTTTTGCCATCCAAAGATAAAAAACGAGAATGTCTCTCTAAAGTGTACAGAAGATATAGAAAAAACTGTTAAGGAGTGAAAAGTTAAAACGATTTTTGCGAATGGCTCTCCAAATGATAATTAGAAGGTGAGTTGAAATACTGCTGTGAGAAAAATCCATAAAGCGCTTGAACGAGATCATGCTAGATGATTTGCCGACAGCTTTTGTAGAATATCCCGACGAATCCATGTGCATCGGGCCAGCCGGCACGGTAGCACCCATTCTGCCGAGAGATCTTTTATTACATTAGCAATCTTCTTCTCCATAAACGGAAAATCAAGGTCACCGAGGTTGAATTGGTCATAGCCTAGGGATTCCAGTTCATAAAGACGTAAGAGCTCGTTTTAACACTGTTTATATATGCACTATAGATTGATTTTAAGGTGTTTTTCTTGTATAAAATAATCTGTAGAAGACGCAATAGGAAAGATCAGGTGAAGTTGCGCTTGATAACAAATTAACAGGTGACGGCACCCCAAAAAAAACACCTGAAAGCAGTTGCCGATACAAACAGTGAAACAGGTGCGTTTGATGGGCACACATCACGGGAACTCCGAGGAAAGGAGAAAAAAGAAAAAGAAACCGATTCGCTCGCGTCATCCAGCGCCTACACGTACGGTACGGCCGCGGCACTGCTGCCGTCGGCCTCGTCAGCACCCCGGGGGGCGACAAAGGCGAGCGGCTTGGCGCTGGCGAGGAAGGACGGCGCGCGCTCGCCGGCCATGATGACGGCGACCTTGGGTTCCCTGTCGAGCGGCGCGAGCACCCGCGCTGAGGGCGCCGCCTCGTCGTCCGACCCGGGCCGCCGCGAGCGACGACTGTTTCTGTTTCGCGCGCAGATGAGCACGAGCAGCACAAGCGCGATGAGGATCATGATGGACCCGACGACCAGCAAGATGTACGGGGTCGGCGTCCTCCACAGGTAGCTCGCCGGCCGCGGCACACCTCCAGCTCCCTCCGTCCTCATCTCTCTCTAGGCCTCTACCTTGCTCTCCTTGTGGCTTTCCTTCTATGCCAGCGCTGTGGAAATGTATGGAGTGGATGGGGGCACTTGCTTCGTGCTGTAGGAGCACTTCTGAACAAGTGCAAGTACTTTCTCTGGTTATAAACAAAATTTATTTATAAAACAAGTGCAAGTACTTTCTCTGCTATGTCTATTTAAGTAATATATAATATCGATAGTGATAGCACGTACGTACCTTTTGAAGAAATAGAAATTAAAGTGTATTTTATATTATGAAACTACGCGTTTTATGATGATATATATTTATATGTTGATTATTAACATCCATGTTATATCATCAAGCTATAGCTTTTCTATATACTAATTTGACCAGTAACTGTTGTAGAGAAGTGTACTAGCTTGCCTGCAGTCCTACGACTATGGATGCAGTGAGATGGTAGATGCAGATATTCGACAATAATTGTGGCAGTGGCTGGATAGAGTTTGAACCATATACAATGTCGGGATGGAGTATTATTAAACAGAGCGTTCATGGGAAAGTGCATTGTGCATATCTGAACCGTACCTAGCGGCTTCCACAGCTATGTACCAACTACAAAGTAACACAGCGTGCTCCCATGAAGGAGTATACGTGATCGAGGGGAGCAGCCACCGAGCCATCCATCCGCTCGTCTCAATGAGCGGCAGATGGATCGATCCACGAACTGGGGCTCTGCCTGGCAATATCCGGCGGCAGCGGCCCGCGTTCAATTATGGTGTGCTTGGTAGTTTTGTCCAACACTGTTTCACCTCGCTCGCCAGGCAAGATTGCGCGTTTGGTAGCACACTAGAAGCTTGCTTCACCTAGCAAACTCGCCTGGCTGAGCAAGAAAATCCTTGCCCACACGGGAGAGCCAAATCCGCACGAGCAAGATTCGCTTGCGTGCTGCGGGGCTGAATCTGAGTTCGTGCAGCACAAGTCGACGATGCTCTTCTTCGATGAATCGAACTCTAGCTACCTGAGAGGGAATAAAAGAGGCAAGGAAACTAGCTAGGAAGGGATCCAAACGGATGGGCATTTCTAGCCTCGCCTATCTTTGCCGCATGAGTCGAGCGGAGCAAGGTAAGACGAGCTTGGCAAAGCTTCTAAGCATGCCCTTAGATTCAGTCGCACGCCACGCTGTAACGTGTGGGGGCCTCGGGGTGGGGTGTGGGATTGGAGAAATCTCGCGATGCCAATTCTTCGTGTGTGGAAGCCTGCACGCGGGAACGATTTTCGGACATGCTAACTTTTTTCTAGTAGTGATGAATGGATACAGGAATTCACTAAAGAGTGCCCGTGCACTTAAATCCTCGATCATATACACGTACTCACCTCCTACCCCCTCTCTCCGTTACTATTTTCTTCCCTCCGAGATCTGTCTTCCCCACTACCGCTCCCACCCCACGCGGCTTGGCGGTGCTCACAACACTGCTCTCTGCCACCATGCTCACTAGGCCAAGCACCCCTGACTCCACCGCCTCTCGTTCGCTCCACTGGCACATTGTCTCCTCCGCTGCCAACCTCCTCCTCCTCCTCTACCCACGGCCGCTAATCCCAGTCCTCCTCATTTACTTCTTCTCCGGTCGTCCCCACCACCTGCGCCACCCAACTAGCCTCCCCTACCGCCCGGTGGGCAGCACCTTTGCCGCCTTCTCGCTTGCCCATTGCCGGTCTAGCAGCTAGCCTCCGTCCCTAGAAGCTCCCCTTCTAAGCCCACAACAATAGAACCCCCTCTCCCCTCCTCCAAAGCCCTAAACCCTAACATAGGGAAGTTCTACATCTCCGAGCTTGTCGTCTCTAGGTACGGTGAGTTTGATTTTTTTGTCTTCTAGTGCATGCATGCCGAAGCATCTCCGCACACACGTTTGGAAAGAAGCATTTACGTTGAATAAAAAACGCGTTTATAGATGGTTTTAGAGATAGACAATTGGTGTGACTATAAAATGACATTCGTTATGCCTAATGAAGGTAATCATTTCCATAATAAGTGTTTGGCATGTGATAGGTGTCTTCATAGAAACCAAGCTCCGTACATATACATATATATAGATATAGAGAGAGAGGTGTACCTCCTTTCTGATTTGTAACACAATGCCTGGAAGAGACAATTCTAAACCCTGCTCAATCACTTTGTAAACACATTTGTCCTTTGATTGTGCGTCATTAATCCACCCAAACATACAACAGGGCTAGATGCACTTTCAATAGACAAACAACATAGATGGAACTACAGAATGCCCAGAATGTCCAATAGGAAGGGATGTAGCGATGATTCTAACAGTCAGTATATTCCCTCATTGTTGACAAATCATCATTGGGTACTCCCTCTGTCTCCGAATAAATCAATTCCTAGAATTACCTCTAGAAATTGATTTCTAGAGGTGGGTGCATAGCTACCTCTGGACGATGATTTCTAGAGGTCCTTGAGTAGAGACCGTTGCAAAAACCACCACAAAAAACTATTTGACCGGCTAGACAAATGTTTTGTGTACAGAAATGACATGTGCTGCATCAGGCATTAGCGATCAAACCTTGAGGCCAGGAATGTTTCATCGTTAGGAACAAATAAAATGTGTGGTATGCTACTATGCTTTATATATGAATGGTGTCTTACTCATCTTATGTTCACATTAGAGCAATTGTACGAGTCTTTTTACATCCTTATGTACTAATAGGAATAGAGATTTTGGTGAAAAAGCCCTCCAATAACTTCTTCAATTAGATATCCAAATATTACCATTGTACATTCCTAGTTTCTCTCTAGTCAAAGATTGAGAGCGGGGATGGCTCTCCAAAGTGTACACAAGATATAGAGAATTTTTTGGAAGGTGAAAAGATATAATTAAAGAGCGACTTTATTCAAATGACACTCTACATAAGGGGAGGTTTATCCTCCTAGCTTTATCCTCCCAAATGCAAGTGAGGTTCTTCTTCCTTGCGCATCCCTCTCTTCTCCTGCTTCGATTCATGTGCTCGAGTCAGTGGCTAGCAACAACGGCAAGGTGGGTCCTCCTCCTTCTCCTCCTCTTCCTCTTCCTCCTCTCAAATCGTGGCATGGGCAGGTTAGGGTTTGGGGGTTGTGTTAGCGTCGAGGTTTCTATGGTTTATGGCTCAAGAGGGATCCTTGGAGAGGCTACTTGACCGGTGTGGTGGCGGTCGAGACAGCGGTGGGGTGGGGTGGAGAGGGTGCTGCCCGCCGAGGTAGTGGGAGAGGCTAGTTGGGCGATGCATGTGGCAGGGTTGTCGATTAGTTAGAGATATGAATCACATCTTAGATTAGTGTCGGTGGTGGTGGAAGGTAGCGACGGAGGCGACGCTAGCCACCAGAGCCTGGACGGAGGGATTGGAGGCGTAGAAGTGGAGCTCCGAACCAGTTAGTGTTTGTAGTGGTAGAGGGGCGGTGGAGGCAACGCTAGCCGCCGGAGTCGGGAGGGAGGAGTTGGAAGCGGGGTAGTGGAGCTCCAAAGAAGTTCATGTTGGTGGCAGTGGAGGGGGCAGTGAAGGCGACGCTAGCCGTCGGAGCCGGGAGGAAGGTGTTGGCGACCGAGGAGTGGAGCTCCAAATCGGTTCTCATTGGCAGTGGAGACAATGTTAACCACCAGAGCCAGCTAGGAGGGGAGAGGGTGGTGGGGAGTTTTTTTTTTTTTTTTGCAAAAACTTATATGATGATTAGAGAATTTCTTAATTTAGGGTGTGCAGGCCCAAACCAAAACTCATGTGCATGCAAGATTAAGAAAAAACCCAATACTCTATTATACTTTTCTATATCTCATGTCATGTGAGAGAGAAATTGGGGGGGGGGGGGGGGGGGGGGGGGGGGGGGGGCGCTACGAGAGATGAGAGCGATTGTGACGGGGCCAATAGCTGGAATGAGAGCCTTGGAGCACGTGTACATTTGGTAGACGGCAGGAGCGACAAGCGAGCTCGTCTCTCTCAATCAGCTCAACTAGTAAGCTGATATGGCTCTGATAACTCTACGTTTTCCATTTTGGGAACATTTTTTTGTTCACTTTTCGCATGCTATTTTTTTTTTCTATTTTGGCAAGTTTTTTGTTTCTTTGGCCAACCAAATATTCAGGCCATGAGGAAAAAAGGGTAAATTTGGGTTGGGAAACAAATAAAAGAGATTGGTGCATGAATGTAAGAACAACCTTTAAGCATTAGAAAATGGATTTACATGAGCATGGTAGACACAACTGGAAGCAAATGAGCTGATCCAATCGTGAAACGTAGCCATAGGGAACGAGTGTACACAGATGAATATGCATCCTACGACGTGAATGTGATATATTTGTACCAAAACAAGAACATGGATAAAATCTCATCAATCTGCTCAGGCAGTTAGGCTTACCAGCATTCCACTACTACAGCTAGAAGACGGGGGAGGGGACGTTGCGAGCAAGACGACAGGTCCGTCACACGTTGTCGTCATCCTATTCCTATCTCAAGGCATTGCTCCATCGCTCGGGCGCGGACTTGTTTGCGGTCGTATTGAATAATGCGGGATCAGAAAAACTATACTCCCTCAATACTAAAAAAATAAAGTAGTTTTTGACAGTGACATGGTCTCAAAAGTATAACTTTGACTTCTTGTTTTTTATAAAAAAAAATTATCGAAAAGTGATACGTCATGTTCGTTTGGCTTATAAGTCGTACTTTTTTAACCAATGAACAATATTTTTCTCTCACAACAAATCAGCCAATAGTACTTTCAGTCATGACTTATCCACCAAGCGAACAGGACAATACATGCATATTTGTATGAAAAATATTTTTCAGGACAAATCTATTCATATGGTTTTCATATTTCCAAACTCAACAACTTAAGAGTTATTCATGATTTATATTTCTAATGTTTGACTCAAATCTTTTTCAAAATAGCTTCATTTTTAATATGGAGGGAGTACAACAACCGAATGTTTTAGCACCCGAGAACACTCCGCGCAACGGGACGCTTGCACCCGCTCGTGGCCGCGCCGCCGCTGCGACCGCCCGTGCCCGAGCCACCACAGTGGCTGCCCCCGCGCACACCCGGCATCTTCCTCACCACCGACGAGCTTCTTCTTCTTCTCCAACTCTGTCGTACTAGAGTTGCATGGACGTTCCCATGCGCGCGCAGCGTGCCGGAAACGCCACACTTTACCAGTCCAGCTACATGCCGCCGCTCTGCTGCTTGCCGGGTGCCGGGTGCCGGCCAGTGCCAGCCAGACAGCCAGTTCATCGATCCGCCTCGGACGGAGCGACCCTCGCCGCTCTATGCAGGAGTTGATATCTCTGCATAGTGCATAGTCTCCGACCCACGTCGATCTGGTCCGTCCGATCCGGTGGTCCCGCAACTACGGCTGTGTACATAGTTGGGCTGGACGCCCGGCTAGGTTCGTTCAATGAATGTACTTTCGCCATGCACGAACGCGCTGGTTATTTCCCCGACCCGGTGCAACCGCGATGTAAACCACCATTACGTACCCGTTGGTAGCAAAGTCGAATATCCGCATCTCAGATCTCACCGCAAAATACATCTGTAGCATCCGTCCAAAGTCTAGTCCAGCTAAGCTTATTTAGTTCCACCCCAACTTCCAAAAAATTACTACAGTACCTGTCACATCGAATGTTTGCGGCCCGTGCATGGAGCATTAAATGTAGACGAAAAGAAAAACTAATTGCACAGTTTAGTGGGAAATTGCGAGACGAACGTATTGAGCCTAATTAGTCCATGTTTGAACACTATTTGCCAAATAAAAACGAACGTGCTACAGTAGCCCCAAAATCCAAAATCCTGAAACTAAACAAGGGCTAAAAACCATAGACCGTCTGTATAGATTGGCACTGTTATCGACCACAGAGCACTAGTAGAGTTTTCTTTTAACATTTGATCGTTAATATGTAAAAAAGTTCATGTCGTTTGATAATATAAATTTGATGTTGTACCATCATTAGAAATACTTTTAACAACATAGGATTTTTCATATTTCAAATTTATAAATAACTAAATTTCACATGCGCCTCATCCAAGAAAGAGTAAGTACTTTTGTTCGGGTTCATAATAAAAGTTGCAATATTTTTAGGACAAAGATAATATCTCTCTCTATATTATATTCTTAGTCAAACATACATTCGTACCATAGTACCATACTACTAACATTATTAGTATGATCGTAGTAGAGTTTATACTTGTACGTACTACACTCTCACGCGTACATCCTCTGTTTTAAAATAAGTGTATTTTTAGATATGCATCTAGATAAATAAAAGAAGAGTATCCAACCAAATACTTTATCCTGGTGCATAAATAGAAATGCATTTATCTTGAAACCAAGGGAGCATACTACTAATATATACTACACCATCCACTTCCGAGCTAGAACAATACCTACATTTCCGTTTTTCCACATCACAATGGGGCGTGGATGCGCACATGCATGCAGCACGCTAGCACCTAGCTTTCTCCGGTATCCCCCTGGTGACTGTTGGCTTGTCGTCGCTGGTGTAGTAGTGTCCCACCAGCCTCAAAAGCAAAACCAGCTAGCGGCTTTACCATCTCACCTGGCCAGGGCCTGAGGCTGGGAGTGAGGGAGGCAGGCAGCAGGCAACTCGGCAAAGTAAGCAGGAAGGGGTTTCTTTGTACACTCACCTCCCCAATTTTGTACGACTCATCGTCGCTAGAGCATCTCCGGCACTCCCTCAATCCCACTCCTCGCCCCCATAAATCTGTCATATTGGGAGAAAGGTGTGCCATTTTTTTTTCCAGCAGTCTCCCAATAACTCTCCCGTTTTTTTGGCCACCAAAAAAACATCTCTTCTCCCCTCAAATACAGGGGGAGTTGCATCTCCCCCAATATGTTGGGGCCCAACCCAACCGTCACTTTCCACCCTCCTCCCACTCGCCTCTCTCTTGGCTCGCCGCTACGGCCGCGGCCATGGATCCCGCGTGCTCCGCCACCATGGATCCCGTGCCTCGGCTCCACGACGACCTCCACTGGATCACGTGTATCTGCCATGGACGACCTCCACTAGATCCCGTGCCTCAGGCGCGACGAGGAGCTGTCACCATGGACACTCCCTACTGCCGCCGCCACCATGGAGAGCTGGCCCGGGGAGTCCGCCGCCGACGCCACGGGAGGTAGCTGGCCGTCGCAGCCGCCACAATAGGCCCAGATCCACCGCTGGGAGAGGAGGCGCCGCTGGTGGGGAAGAAGTCGTGGCCGCTGGTGGTGAAGGGACCCGCGTCGCCATCACCACCAAGCCCTCTGGCTAGATCCCCGCCTACCTCACGCCTCTCCAAGCTCTCAAGGAACTCTTGCCTCTGCAACCGCCCCTATGCGGGAACTCGCCTCCCTCTACGGCCACCCCTCTACGGGAACCACTCGGCGACAACGACGAGGGCTTGCGGCGGCAGAGCGTGCCGGACTGCTCCCGCTGCTTGCATCGAAGAAGGTTGCGCAGTGTCGAAGACTTGTGCGCGGCAGGGAGAAGACAACCGCTTATGTTACAGGCAAGGAAAGGAAAAAAAAGAGAAAATAAAAAAACCCGCAATCTGACATGTGGGTCCCATGTTTTGGGGGAGATTTTTGGTGATATCCTTGAGCATCCCCCCAATAATATGAAAAAGTAGTATTGGTGGCCACCAATACTATCCTATTGGGGATGAAGTACTGCGGGGCTACTTGAGATGCTCTTAGTGAAGCTATCTTTTCAGTTTCACGAACAACTTTCTCGGTGAAGCTAAAGTTGTGCTTGTTTTAGAGACCCATTTGGCAATAAAATAAAAGTAGCCTTCTTTTTTCTCCTCTTTTCCTACTTCTTCTTCTTCTTATCCACAGCACGTCTAAGCCATGGCTTCCTTGGGATCCTTGTGCAGACCTTGATAGCTGCGGCTGCCCGCTCGCATGCGCCCTGCATCCCGTGCCTACCTACGTGGGGCCCGCGTCGCCCGACTACACGTGGGGAGTCCTCGCTCGCGCTCCCTCCACTTCTCACATGCATGCACGTGGATAGCAGCTGCAGCAGGTGGCTACACCAGCATCTAGAATAGGTGGAGGTGCGACGGATGCCCAGTCGGCGCCGGGAGAAGGAGAATGAGACACCGAGGTGAAGGTGAGGCAGCACAAAAGCGATGACAAAGATGCAACACTCGATCTACTTTTGAAACATCTGGATGCAACACTTACAATATACGTCTAAAGGCAGATAAAACACATGAAACATGCATCTAAAACACTAGCTGCAACACCAGATCTACTTTTGAAACATCCAGATGAAACACTTGCAACATACGTACGAAACAGCTGAAAATACTCGAAACATGCGTATGAAACACTTGCAAAAAAACACCTGAAAAACACTTCATATGTGTGAAAATATATATAACATCCAGATGAAACACTTGCAGACATACGTCTGGAAAATGAGATGAAATATTTGGAACATACACTTGAAACATACGTGTATAGCCACTACAACATGTGCAACATTCTGATCTACTTTTGCAACATCAAGATGAAACACTTTCTACATCCAGATGAAACATCTAAAACACTTAAAACATACTCTTGCAACATGGGATTTGCTTGGACGAATGGAGGCACGCCGACGCAGAGGTCGACGACAGCGCATGGACCTTGTTGTGCGGCAGCGGCACGGGCAACTCGCAGGCGGGCGTGGCGTCACATGAATCTCGTCCCCCACTTGTTGGAGGATCCGTCGTGGAGGCTCATTGGCTCGGTGGAGGCAGCTGCGGCGAGGAGGCAGCGCGGTGGAGGCGGGCGAGGCAGACTAGGGCCGGGTGGGGAATGCGGCGCGGAGGATGAAGCACGGGGAGGTAGCACGGAGGAGGTCGCAGCGGATGGGGCGTGGCGCGGCGGGGACGCGGTGCTGTGGGGGACCGGTGGCAACAAGGCGGAGTGGGTTGGGCGGATGGGCATGGTGCCGCAGGGAGGAAACGGCGCAACGAGCATCGGAGGGAGGCGCACGGAGGGGACGAGCCGATAGGGTCACTGGGGCAAGCGGCGCGTGCGGAAGTGAGTGGAGGGAGGCATCCGTTCGCCCGGACTTCTTAAGTGTATCATTATCGTTTTTGTAAAAAAATTACAAAATGATTTAAATGGTTGGGCCGACAAAAAATCTATTTTTAGGTTTTGCTTAAAACAATCAGTAGTTTTGTAAGATAAATAATAGTTACAAATACAGAAAATCTTCTAAGGGTAGTGCTGTATACAGCTGCTTGTCTAGAAGAGCCGACGGGAAACGCCTTTAGAATGGCACTGGCCGGGCGCACGATGGCATGTCTGGAACTGGAAGGCACTCCGATGGATCCTCCATCGTGTATCACGAAGTGTAAAAACGATGTATATCACCTACAAACATAATCAAATATAAATCCATGCATCCCGCTGCCGGGCATGCACACACCATGACATGACACACAGTCACACATCATGCATGTCACCAACCGAGGCCACTAGCATCGCCGGTGCTCCTAATACATGGTGATCACAAAAAACAAACATTTATCACGTCAAAATTGCGCCTCACGATCAAGCGAAAGCTGAAAGCTAGCCGTACTCAATGCAGTACTCCATGTTAATGTGTTGACCTCATCTATCACTCGGGCCCGGTCTTGCGTAGCCAAAGCAGACGACAGCCGAACACGGCCGACAGGAGTGCGTGACGTGATGCATGGCTCCACTGGTGTGTACACATGTGTAGTGCCCGGTCGATTCATCGCATCGCAACTACCCGAACTCGGTTGACAATTATAGCGACGGTTCCTCCATTTGTCAAAAAGATTAGATATAGCCTATATAGGGCGCTGGGCAGGGTTTTGCTTTCGCCGAAAATGAAAACGCAACAAATAAAGAGCTAGCGAGGGGAACTGGCCACCCCCAGGGCCCTGGGCATGCAAAAACATATTGCAGTAGTATGTGCACATGCATCATGCATGGTACTTGGTGTAAATAAAAAAAAAAGCTGGGGATGTGTGCACTGCTTTGATTCTGTATTTCTTGGTGGAATGTGCGTGGATTTTGGTTTTCCTAGTAAGGGCATGCATGCATGCAGCCAATTGTGCTTGATCTTGGCCATTCCTTTGGGTTTGACATTCTTCAGGCATTTTGGTTTATTGTTAGTGTATAATTAAGAACAATTTGTAGCACTTGATGCTTTAATCAAACACCACAATCTGCCAAGGGTAGTTGTCAGTGCATAAAGTGACCAACACGTAAATATTTATAGTTTTGCCGTACATTGTGATCGGATGTGGCCTAGCACTCAATGATACAGGGTTTATACTGATTCAGGCAATGTGCCCTACGTCCAGTTTGAGTCGGTCGGTGACTTTATTTCTGAGCCCAGGTGTTCGAAGTTTGTTGTGGGGTTACAAACGAGAGAGAGAAAGATGGGGGATGCAAGAGGCCCAGTCGGACTCCGGACTGAAGGGTCGAGAGTGACGGGAGCTCCTACATGCGCTAAGTATTCGAGCGTGTGCTCTGTGTAGCTTTAGAGTGTCTAAAGCTAGCAGGGGGTGAATCGATTGTTGGTCGTTCGAATCGTTTGAGCCCTGTTGGAGTTGTCGTCTGTGTCTCTGTGAGATTGATCCTCTTTCATTGAGAGAGAGCGCATCCCCTTTTATAGATGAAGGGGATGGCCTTACAAGCGAGAGAGAGAGAGAGAGAGAGAGAGAGAGTACGTCTACCAAGTCTTGTTGCCCACGCCGTCGGGTACGAGATGATGGTAGACGCTCACAATACTGTTTATGTCAGACGCATGTGGGAGATTTTTACCGCATTCACATTTTTGGCAAATGACGACGCCCACAACACTGTTGATGCCCAGAGGCATGTAGGGGGTCTTACCGTGTTTGCCTGGTATGGGGATTGATGGTGCCCATAACACTGTAGGGAAAAACGTCGACGCCCACAACATTGCTTGGGTTCTGACATGCCTGGAAGGTTGCAGGGCACCCTTCTGACATGTCCTGTCGATACTGCAGGTGTATAGGGTACGGTCCTTGGTATTGCGGTTTGACTTGAGTGCCCTGCCTTACTTGCTCCATCCGTTTCTTGGGTTCTTATCGAGCGGGCATCCCCAGTCGATTGGTCCTAGTCGGCTCCGACTGTGCCAGTTGGAGAAGAGCTGTAAGCTGAGGTTTGGTGCATCCCCGGTCGAAGAGGCGGGCTAGAGTCAGAAGCGGCATTGGCCAGGCCTTCCAATCGGAGAGGCGGGCCATTGTTGGAAGCGAGCGACGTTCCTCTTGGCTAGGCCTTCCGATCGGAGAGGCGGGCCGGAGTCATAAGCGAGCGTTATTCCTCCCCGGCCAGGCCTTCTAGTTGGAGAGGCGGGCCAAAGTCGGAAGCGAGGCCTTCCGGTCGGAGAGGCGGGCCGGAGTTGAAAGCAGGCACCGTTCTTTCTGGCCAGGCCTTCCGGTCGGAGATTGGATCGCCTTTCTGTCCTGTCGTTAGGTATTTGGGCTGGCACCGGAGCTACACGTCATTCGCAACGTCGTCTACTGGGTCGAGCTTTTGCTGGGAAGCAGATCCTTGAGGGACCCTAGGTTTATGAACTCGATAGGAGCCCCTGAGCCCCCAAGTGATTCATGTAGAATCATCTAGGGGATTTTTGTCTTGACAGCAGGTGCACGTGCCATGGGTGTAGCCCCTGAGCCCCTGGGTGATTTGGGTAGAATCATCTGGGCGGGTTTCGTGTTGCCAGTGGGGTAACTTTTTGTTTTGACAGCGGGTGCGCGCGAGCGCACCCGTGGGTGTAGCCCCCGAGCCCCCGGGTGATTCAGGTAGAATCAACTGGGGGTTTTGTCAGTGGGCGTGTGTGTGTGTGTACCTTGGTGGGCGTAGCCTCCTCCTTCTAGTTTCTGACCCATCATTTCCAGGAGCGCGGTCCTAGGCGTTTGGTCACGGCCGAGGGACTAGGTAGGACGGAGTCGTCAACTAGGGCGTCGGGCGCAGCCGAGGGATAGTAGAGGGATCGGGCGAGATGGACTCATGGACTAGGCATCGGGGCAGCCAAGGGGTCGGGCGAGTCGGAGTTGCGGATCTAGGCGTCGGGCGCAGCCGAAGGACTGCCGAGGGATCGGGTGAGACGGACTCGCGGACCTAGGCGTTGGGTGTAGCCAAGGGTTAAGGGATCAGGTGAGTCGGAGTCATAGATCTAGGCATCGGCCGCAGCCAAGGGATAGCTGAGGGATCGAGCGAGATGAACACGTGGACCCAGGCGTTGGGCGTAGCCGAGGGTCAGCTAAGGGATCGAGCGAGATGGAGTCACGGACCTAGGCATCGGGCGTAGCGAGGGATCAGGTGAGTTGGAGTCATGGATCTAGGCATCGGGCGCAGTGAGGGATCGGGCGAGTCAGAGTCACGGATCCAGGCGTCGGACGTGCCGAGGGATCAGGCGAGTCGAAGTTGTGGATCTAGGCACCAGGCACAACTGAGGCCGTGCCGAGGTGTTTGGGTGTCCTAAGCCCCTAAGCCCCGCTGGGCTCGGTAGGGGTCAGTTTGAGTTTCATGCATTACCCCATCCGCAATTTTCGCAACTGGAGGGGCTGAGCTAACGTCGCTTGCCTCGATGGCTTGAGTGGTGCGCTCGATGAGCTCGCTAACAGCCACGTTCGAGTGAAATCTAGGTCCATCGTTCATGATGGGGTCGGCATAGCCCTCATGTGGTATTTCACTGCTCCTTAACCCGCATCCTGGTAGATGCCTAGGTCATTTCGGACACCGACCTGGGTGGCCCGCTGCCTCCCCTCGATGGAGATTCTGTGGGCATGGCTTGAGGTTAGGATCGAACGAGAAGGTTGGGATGACCCTGTCTGCTTTGGAGCAGACTAGGTGAGGGCCACTGGGGCTCATCTATGTTTTCTCCCCTAGCTCTGTTTGATGCGAGGCGGCCTCGGGCCCTTTGTGGGACGGCCTTTGAACCCTGATTGGTCGTTGCTCATGTTGAATGAGGCAACTGCCGCTTTGTGACACAACACGGAGCGTTGTGATGCATTTAACTGCATATGCGATGCTTTGGATGTATGGGATGAATGAATGCACACATGGATGAATGTGTGAATGTGTGTATGAATATATGAATGATAGCAGATGAATGAATGATCATATAAAGAAATAGTGGGGGTTGGTAATGTTACCTTGATGACTCGAGTGACGAGGTTTGAGGAGCTTTTATCGGATATGTTCAATCGGGATCCACGCTTGTCGTTCATGATGGAGTCAGCATGGCCCACATAGGGTATCCCTCTGCTCCCTACCTATCTCTCAGCGTTCACCTGAGCTGTCTGATTGACTCAAGAGGCCCATTGGTCTCCCCTAGGTAAAGATCCCATTGTTGGGCCCTTCCAAGTCTTGCCTAGGAAGGCGGAGGGTCACCTGCGTGCAGTTGCGCCTTGTTTCTTGCACTCGACGTGCGGTAGTGGTGGGCCATACCTAGGCCATGTCCTGTCTGACCAGGCGTTGTCTCATTGGGTAGGGTGCGTCCCATCGGTCAGGGTGCGTCCTATCGTATCCCAAGGGAGAGGTTTTTTCGCCCCAATCCCTCACCTTTCCCCAATTGCTGCGCCTTCTCCTTAAATAGGGGAAAGGAGAGGGCTTCCGTCCCGTTCCTTTGCCTATTCCTCATCTACCGCCTCTTCTCCTTCTTCCTTCTCGCCAAGAGCGTTTGAGTGCCATGGCGATTCCTAGGAGAAAAAAGGGGAGAGCGAGGGAGGGGAGAAAACTCATAGATCCATTCACGAATCCAAAGCGCAATGTTGAGCTAGAGGTCATCCATTCTGAGCGAGTTGGTGCTGGCCGCCTTCACCGAGAAGGGGGGTGCTGCCACCGATGGAGGTGGCGCACTAGAGGGCTCTTGTGGGGAAGGATTTCTCGTGACCTCAGGACGACAAGGTTGTCTCCTTCCTCGCCTTCCATGAGCATAGGCTAGGATACCATGTGCACTGGTTCCTACGCGGGCTCCTCAATGAGTGGGGCCTGGAGCTACATCACCTCAATCTGACTAGGGTGATGTATATCACTGACTTTGTCACCTTGTGCGAGGCCTTCCTCGGGATGGAGCCGCACATGGACATCTTCCAGTGGATCTTCTTTGGGTGAGCTTTATTGGAGGGGAAGCCGCTCAGGATCACGCCGGTGGGGGGCTTCGCGCTGCAGAAGAAACCGAGCGTGTCGGGCTCGTACCCCGTGTACACCCCCTATGATTCCAATCGGGGGTTGCATGAGGAATGGTTCTACATTAGGTACCCAGCATTGGCACCATTTCCGCCTTTCACCGGTAGGAGGCTAGTGAGGCAGGAGAGCTGGTCGTGGGGCCCCGCCAGCCGGTAGAACCAGAAGCTAGAGATTATCGGGGTGGAGCTCCAGAAGTTAATGTGGTAAGGCCTTGATGGGGTGCGGGTGTTCCACACCTTCATTCACCATCATGTCGCCCTGCTGGTGGAATGGACACGGCCGATGTGGATGTACACCGGCCCAACGGACCCAACCACACGTCACCGGAGGAGCTGTCGAACGATGAGGTCTAGAGTCATCTCGATCGAGTGTTGCTGCTAAGGGCCAAAGAGACCCTTGATGGGAAGCCCGGACCTCTTCACTCCATGAAGCTATCCAAACTGGTGTGCTCCCCTCTCATTCATGTTCCTTTCCCCTTTGGCTCTCCTATATCATGACTTTGAGTCATCCGTTTAATAGGGACTCAGAGTTTACAAGTCCCGACCGCATCTTCCAAAGGAGTCGGAGGGCATGGCCCGGCAAGCCGCCCTAAAGGAGGCGGCGATCGAGAAGAAGAAGAGAGCTGAGAAGGCTTAGAGGAAGCATGGGAAGGAGATGGAGATCGCCCAGCATGTGTGGGCTGGGGAAAACAGAAGCGACGTCGAGTCAGTGCTCAAGTCGGAGGATCCCACGGAGATGGGTGACGACGTGATCTCCTTCAAGGATGAGAAGGGCCGGGAGATCGTCGTGACCTCGATGGAGCATCGCGAGCCTACAGCCACGTCTGCTGATAGCGAGCGGGAGGTGGAGAGGCACGGCGACGTTCCCATGCCGATGAAGCGCGCCATGAGCTCGAACACCATTGGCAAGTGGGACGCAAAGCGGACGTGGTCACCATGCCCTTCAAAGGCATCACCGGCCTCATCCCCACCTGCCCCAGGCATGGTGGGGCAAGCCAAGCGGTTGGAGGAGCAGGCTCGTACTCGTGCATTATTAGGGCTGGCGCTGGTGCGTGACCCACAACGGGGGGATGCCCTACTAGCTGCTCCAGTCGACGTGCCATGAGCCGGCGGTTGTGGTGATGCGCGGGTTGAATGGGTGCTGACTAGGTCAACTCCCCCTCGATCGAAGTGAGGGGGCATGGCTCACGGCCTATGAGCGGCCCTTGCCCGGCAGGCCCATTGCCAGCGGGTTGGGGCTTTAGAGCCCTGTCGCTTATGTCCCAGTATGCACTGTTTGATTTCATAGTTTGAGTTTTTTGGAGTGCGACTGACCTATACTTTTTGACAGTGGCCAGATGCTGCCAGGGTTGAGCATTGCCCCTCCCCCTATGTGGGTGGAGTGGAGGCCCACCTTGCATTGTGTCTCAACGAGTGGTGGAGAGAGCTGGGTGGTAGCGGTGCGACCTTCCCTTCTGGGGGTGGCGCCCCCCGATCGGTCGCTAGTATGGCGGAAGCAGGGGTGACAATGTTGGTGATGATCCCAATGGTGATGGTGGAGGTAGCATTGGAGGTGACCCTTGTGACCCCTCTTGCACCGGATGCGGTGGAAGAGGGGAGGGAGACCGGGCTCTCTGCCTTGCTCGGCGAAAGGCCACATGGCTCATCCTCCCAGTCAGAGCTGAAGGTGTCAGGGGGTGGGGGGATGCGGCCAGGCTGGAGGCAGAACATCCGCCGATGACCTGTGAAATCAAGGTAGTGGAGGTCTCCTCTGACGGCGAAGCAGGTGATGGGGTTGAGCCGTCGGTGCCATCGCAAGAGCTGGTAGTGGTCCAATTGTTGGCTGGGCCTTCCAGCGGGCTGGGGGCGACTAACCTGGTGTGGCCCTACCCTGAATACCTAAGAAAGGTTTGGTTCATCCTTCGAGATGAGCAGGAGGTTCAGCTCTAGGATGTGCGTGGGGGGAGAGGACTTGCGATGGAGTCTAATCTCACCCAAACCAGGGTGTAGCTAGAGGAGGCCCTGGAGCTGGTCAAGTCCATCTAGCAGGCAGTCATGGTCGACCTGCCCTTTGTTGCATAGGTGAGTTTTCTGTGTTCGTCCTTGACTCCTTGGTCTTTCGTCGGTTGCCTCAGCATGCTTGCTTCTTGTTTTGCAGGATCTGGAGGAGATGTCGAGCCACAAGTCTTGTTTGCTCCAGGTGGAGCACGCCTGGGAGGCCACGGTGTCATGGTGGGTCACCGAGCTCGAGCATGAGCTGGAGTCCACCCGCCATGAGTCTCAAGGCCGGGCGGTCGAGGCATCGGAGGCGTGGGTGGTGGAGCTGCTCGCGGTGGAGCGGGTGACCACCGCTGAGTGGGGGCTTGAGGCAGTGAAGGTCCGCCAGGCGGAGACCAAGGCGGCACTATAGAAGTTCCTAGCAGAGACTAAGGTGGTGCTCCAAAGTACCCTAGAGGCCCTGGAGATAGAGCGGAAGGCTCTAGAGTCAGAGCTGAAGGCCCGGTCGGATGTCGACCAGGAAGTGCTCACGCTCCGAGGCCAAGTGCTTGGGACTAAGGAGTTGAATGCCTGGTTGCGTGAGCAGGTGACTTGGCAGGAGGAGGAACTCTCCATCCTTGAGAATACCCGCCTTGGTATGTATCTATTCTGCTTTTGATGTCTTGGTTTTTTCCTTTAGCCTACTTCTGAGCTTTACATCCTTCTCCTAGAGCTAGGTGGAAAGGTTGGGTCGCTAGAGCAGGACCTAGAGATAGCCAGGCCGATGATTGGCCAGAATGCGGAGGCACTAGCCAAGTCTCTTGAAGAGCGATGTGCTCTCGAGGGAGAGCTCGACTAGCTTTGCAATGTCACCTAGGTCGTCGTCTCGGAGGTCTTTGGGTCAGCACCGAGAACCAGCATGCCCGCTGTTTGACTGGCTGATGTCCCGGACGAAGTGCGGGTGCTCATCACCGATGGGATGTTCTATGGAACGTTGGGGGTACTGACATCGGTGGTGACATACCACTCGGAGCTAGACTTTGCCGCCATCTATAGTGGGTACATCGATGGCTGGAGCCCGAAGGCCATCCATGCACTCAGGGAAAGCCTGCTGCCACATGCATAGTTGGTGGCCAAGCAAGTCTCTGCGTAGTGGGTGATGGATGCCCGCTGTGCGAACATGGCCAAAGGTGCGCACCAGGAGGCATTGCCTAGACTGTGGATGGCATGGAGCCTGGGTTGGAAGCGAACGTCGCCCCGCCTCCATCTGAGCCAAGTGTCGTCCAGACGGAGAGTGAGCAACCCCTACCTTCACTAGTCGCGCCGTCAGCCAATGCCGCCGGGCAACCATAGTAGGAATTTAGTGTAAAAGTAGGTTAGCAGATGTAAAAGTTAAGTTCGTGGGGGAGCCCCCATGTGAACAGTTCGTATTTATGAATACATCTTTCGTTTTGTGATGAATCACTTTGTTCGGGGAAGCTTGTTCCATCCGTTCCTTATTTCTAACTTGGCATAATTTTGTTTTTTATTCTTTCTTTTTCATACCTTCCCATTCATCCCATAGGCTACAACCTTAAGAGCCTAGGTGTGGCCCATGAGGCTCAGCTGCTCGTAACCATAGGTAGAGGCGGGGTGCGATCGGTCGAAATATTTAAAGCAAAGTTACATAAGGTAATTAAAAGAATAGACTACCCTTTCATTTAGGTAGTATGGTATTTACCATATGATAGTAAACAAAAAGAGAGGTGGTACCGCACCTCCGTGGAGCCCCTGAGCGACCTAGGCCGAAAGTGTTCGGGCTGAGGTGCTCTGTAGGAGCGAACGTTGAATGAAAAAACAGAAAGACCAAATTTTTAAGGGAGGAAACGATGTAACTGTTTGATGTTCCAAGTGTTGGTGAGAACATCACCATTGTCATCCTTCAGAAGGTAGGCGCCTCACTTTGATCGCTTCGATCGCTGTGTAGGGTTGATCCCCACCTTCTTAGTTTCCTCGAGTGGGCGGAAGGCAGTCAAAGAGGTTGGCTTGTTGCAGTTTGGGACTGTTAGGGTCGACAACTCCCTGAGCCACGGGAGCTTGGAAGAGTTGATGACGGCAGTGGCGAGCTCATAATGCTCGTGGTTACATGTGAAGGCATGCGAGAAGGTGCTACCCATAGTGATGCCAACGTTTAGTCCCGACATCTTCAGCTTCAGGTAGGTGTAGTTGGGGACCGCCATGAACTTGGCGTAGCATGGCTACCCTAGGATGGCATGGTAAGACCCCAGGAAGTCCACCACCTCGATCTGCCCAAGCGGGTATGCCTGCGCTCCTAGGATCATGCCGTGGAAGGGAGAGCTCATCGGGTGGAGCTCCGATGGGGGGATGCACATGACGTCGAGGGTGTTGACATAGAGGATGTTGAGGCCGCTACCTCCGTCCATCAGCACCTTGGTGAGGCACTTCTTGCAGACAATGGGGTCGACGATGAGCGGGTAGCGTCCTAGTCTAGCGACGTGGGATGGATGGTCCCTCTAATCGAAGGTGATCGGAGATTCCGACCAGCGAAGGAAAGAGGGGACGGCCATTTCAATGATGCATGCCTCTCGGTAGCACACTTTGTGCTGGCGCTTGGAGTAGATGGCATCGGATCCCTCAAAGATCATGATGCATTCCTTAGGATCGGGAAAGCTGTCCGCATCCTTGCTCGCCGTGCCCTCTTTCTTGGATGTTGCCTCCTTGCCCTTTCCTTCCTTTGGCCCATTGGCCTGTCATAGGAAGTGCCTGAGGAGCTCACAGTCTTTGTAGAGGTGCTCGATGGGGTAGGTGTGGTAGGTGCATGGGCTATCCATGAGCTTGTCAAAGTGGTTAGATAGGCCCTGCTGGGGCTGCTTGCCCACGCGATCAGCTACGGTGGCCAATGTGGAGTTGGTCGATCGGGCCCAATCCTTCTTGTTCTTCTTGCCCCTTTGCATGGAAGGGCCCTCATCTTAGTCCTCGCACTTGGCCTTGCCCTTCTCCTAGCCTCCGTTGAATATTGCTTTGACCGCCTCCTCATCGGAGGCATGGTTCATGGTGACATCGAGCAGGTCGTGGGTCGTACGAGGCTTCAGGCAGCCAAGCTTGTGGATCAGGGACTCGTAGGTTGTCCCAGAGAGGAATGCATTGATGACGTCCGCGTTGATGACATCAGGTAGGGAGTTACACTGCTTTGAGAACCTACGGATGTAATCTTATAGGGACTCACTAGGCTCCTAGTAGCAGCTCTTGAGGTCCTAGTAGTTCCCACGGTGGACATACATCCCCTGGAAGTTCTCGATGAAGACCCTCTTGAGGTCTGCCTAGTCACGGATGCTGTCGTGCAGGAGGAATTTGAGCCATGCTCGAACATGTTCCCCCACGCAAATGGGGAGGTACTGAATGATGAAGTGATCATCATCCACTCCCCCAGCTCAGCAAGCGAGCCAGAAGTCTTCGAGCCATATACCAGGATTTGTCTCCATGGTATATTTGGCGATGTTGGTCGGTGGTCGGAAATGCTATGGGAACAGTGCTCTCTAGATGTGTCAGCCAAAGGCCTGTGGTCTCGAGCCATCCAGGCTAGGACTCTGATCATTGGGTCGGTGACTGTGCCTAGGGTGCGTTTCACCGGTCCCTTCGATTGTCGGGCCGGAGCCCGTCTCACCTACTCTCACCACTGCTCGATGTACATCATCATCATACTGGACCCGATGCCAGATGCTATGAGCATCTCGGTTCGGCCTGAGGCATTCATGCATAGGTGGCCGGTATGGAGCTAGCGCTATATCAAGTTGTGGCGTAGCTGCAGCCTCCTGTTCTACACCTGGCTACTCTAGAGGCAAGCAGATGGAACGATGCGTCTGGTGCATCCTTGCTCCCCTAGGGAGAGAGGCCCTGACTCGGTGGCATGACACGTAGCTTTTTGCCTATTGAACGGCGGCGGTCTCCACCAGTGCCTAGAGGTTCCGGTGGACCGCCTATTCCTGTGGGTCGATGGGCTCAGGAAGGCCACGTAGAAGCATCATCGCCACAACGATGTTCTAGCTAGCCTAAGTGAACTATGGGGGATCATTTCCCCCGTTGGTGATGTCATGGTGGACCTAGCGGGCGTGACCCCAAGCGCTGCTAGCTGGGTCACTCACACGGGGCACAACATGCTGCGCTGAGCGCGCCATCGTAGGTGGCGGCTGGTTTTGCCGCCTTTGTCGTAGCCCCTCGCTGTGGTCCCGGGCACATGCAAGGGCATCTATGTGAGGGTCTAGAGGGGTGTGGGTCTATAGAGACTCCCCCACCATCAGTGGTTGTCCTGATGCTAGAGCCATCGCTCTCGACATCATCATCTATGAGGTCATGAAAAGAGGTAGGAGCATAGCTCACCATCCCCATGAATTGGGATGTGAGAGGAGGCGGCGCCAGCATCCTTCGGGGCCCCTAGGTGAATGTGTCCATGAGGACACGAGGCCATAGGGGAATCGGTCACATGGCGGTCATGGCAGGGACAACGGGGTCCCTTCGGAGAATCAGTGAAAGACAGTAAATAGTGAGTAAATAACAAAGCATATGTTACTCATAGTTGGGTTTGAGCCCTGCGTGGGCTTGTGAAAGCATCTAGGCCCCTAGTTGGGTTTCGGTGATTAATGACAATACAAGATTACTATGACTAACGTGTGTTTTATAGAGGCAATTAGGTTAGGTCATGGTAATGGAGATCAATTGGGCAATCAAAGTGGTCATGTCCCTACAATGGAAATCGTTTTGGTTTTCAAAGGATGGACGACAAGGTTAAGGATGACTAGTTCTAAGTGTCGATTGCAGTTGGAGAGACACTTAGAGTAGTTTAGGACCTTGTTTTTCCTTTGGCCATACTATTAAGGGGGGTATAGACGGGTAGCTTGACCTAGTTGAGTCTAGTGAGTTAGGTGTGGTACACACTTGTTAAAACTAGCTCTAGGTAGCTCCTATGAATGCATAAGATCCTTTGGAGCAAACTTCATTCACATATGATCGAGAGTTGGAAGTGAATGGAGGGTCAAATGCTAACCGGACGCTGGCCCCGGCGTGACCGGATGGTGGCCGCAGGGTCTGGTCAGTTTATTTGATCAGCAGTCTGCATTTGGTGCGACCAGACGCTAGAGAGGTCAAGTGACCGGACGCTGAAAGGCAGCGTTCGGTTGACTCTAGTAAGGTTCCAGAGAAGAGAATCTGTGACCGAACGTGTCCGGTCAGTACTGATAGGACCTTGAGGGTTCAGCGTCCGGTCGAGTCCAGTAAGGTTCTAGTAAGGGTTTTATGCGACCGGACGCGTCCGGTCAGTGGTGACCAGACCCTGCCAGCGTCCGGTCAACTCATTTTTACTGGTTCGCGGGTTGAACTGACCGGAGCGTCCGGTCAACACGACCGGAGCGTCCGGTCACCCCGCAGAAGCTCATAACAGTTCGTTTTTCAGGCTGCCTTATAAATAGAAGCTCCACTTGTGTGTGGAGTTACTTTTGCTCATTTCAATAGCTGAGAAACACATTTGTGAGTGCCAAGAAGAGCAAGGTCCTAGTGAGGTGATTGAGATTTGAGAATCCAAGAGAGTAGCCTCATTAGTGAATCAAGAGTAGCCAAGTGTGCATCCATCTTCTCATTAGGCTTCGCTTGGTCAAGTGAGAGTTCGTGCTTGTTACTCTTGGTGATCGCCATCACCTAGACGGCTTGGTGGTGATTGGGAGCTTGGTGATCACCCGGCAGAGCTTGTGGGTGACCCAACTCAAGTTGTGAGCGGCTTTGGGTGATTCGCCGCGACGGAGTGTCGAAGAATCAACCCATAGAGAGCACTTGATCCTTGCATGGATTAAGGGGGAGCTACACCCTTGTGCGGGTTCTCCAACAAGGACTAGTGGGGAGTGGCGACTCTCTGATACCTCGACAAAACATTGCCGTGTTCCTCTCTCTCTTTACTTTGAGCATTTACTTTGAGTATTTACTTTGAGCAATTCAATACTTGTCTTTACTTTTATAGAATTGCCATGCTAGAGTAAGTTTGGAACATAGGTTGCAAGTCCTTTGTGCGTTAGTTTGATAGAAACACTTTTCTAGGCACAAGGGGTTAATTGGGCTATCCGTAGGACTTGATTATTGCAAGAAAATTTAGAATTAGCCCAATTCACCCCCCCTCTTGGGCATCTTGATCCTTTCAATTGGTATCGGAGCCTCGTGCTCATATTTTTAAGCTTAACCGCTTAGAGAAAGATGTCTCACAGGGATGGACCTCCTCCTATCTTTGAGGGAGATGACTTTCCATATTGGAAAATTCACATGGAGGCGTACTTAGAAGCTCTAGACATTGGTATTCTTAGAGCCGCCTCACAAGGCTTCCCAAAACCTCAAAATGCTACTAACCTACAAGGCGATGAGGTTAATTATAAAAAATGGAATGCAAAGGCTTGCAACACCATCTTTAGAAGCCTTTGCAAAGATGTGTTCAATCGTGTAAGGAACCACAAAGACGCCCATGCACTATGGTCGAATGTTTGTGCGCTCCATGAGGGAACCAAGAGTGAGCGTGAGAAACGCTATCATCTTGTGATTAAAAAGCTAAATTCATTTGAAATGCTTCCCAAAGAAAGTGCTAATGAGATGTATTCTCATTTAAATGTTCTTGTAGAGGAAGTCAATGGGCTTGGACTTACTCAAATGTCACCATCCGACGTTGTGAGAAAGATCTTGAGTGTCCTCCCCATTGACAAATATGGGCACATTGTGACCGTACTACATCAAGGTGATCTTTCCACCGCTACACCGACACAAATCTTGGGAAAGATCAATGCTCATGAGATGTACATGCACATCACGCCACAAGATGGCTCATCCTCTACAAAGAAGAAAGAGAAGGACTTAGCATTCAAAGCTAGCCAAGATAAGGGCAAAGCAAGACTTGAGTATGAGAGCTCAAGTGATGAAGATGATGAAGAAAGCCTTGCTCTCATGGTGAAGAAGACCGCCAAGATGCTAAAGAAGCTAAACAAGAGTGGCATCAAGTTTGACGGTAAAAAGAAGAAGTTCTTCACTAGCTCAAGAAGAAAGCCAATCTCCGAGATGGATTGCTACAATTGTGGTGAACTTGGCCATCTAGCTCATCAATGCACAAAGCCCAAGAAAGACAAGTTCAAGAACAAGAACAAGGGCAAGAAAGATGACTCAAGCAATGAAGATGAAGATGAGAAGAAAAAGAACAAGCCATACAAGAAGAGAGATGGCAAGAAGAGGGACTTCCACAAGAAGAAGAAGAGTGGAAAGGCCTACATTGTCGGTGATTGGCTCACGGACATTGATTCATCAAGTGGATCATCCGTTGATGATAGTGACAATGAAAAGGTGGCCGCCATTGCTATTGATCTTGCATCTTCATCGCCACCATCGCCATCATCCTCTACACACCAATGCCTTATGGCCAAGGGTGAACGCAAGGTAACTAAGAGTGATGATAGTAGTGATGATGAGCATGCTAGTGATGATGCTAGCGATAGCGATGATGATGATTCACCTACATATGATGATCTTGTCAAAATATTAAGAAAATATACTAAGATCATTAGAAAGAGTAGAGCTACCAATGAAAAGCTTGATGCTAAAAATGATTCACTCTTAGCTAAGTGTGATACATTGGAAAAGGCTAATGATGAGCTTAGAGAGACTAATGATGCTATATCATCCAAACTCAAGGAGCTCAAATCTTCCAAGAAAGAGCTTAAAGATAAACATGATAAACTTGAGTGGGTGCACAATGAACTCATCACTAGCCACAACAAGCTAAAAGATGAATACACTACTCTTAAGATTAATCATGATACTCTTGTTATTGCTCAAGAATTTTTACCAAATGAGCCACATGATGCTACTAACCATGTTGTGAAGATTGATATAGCTACTTCATGTGATGATTTAATTGATGAGAGCATTGAGCATGGATCTAGTAGCAAAGGCAAGCAAGTGGTTGAGTGTGATGACTATAATGAGTATGTTAAGCTCAAGAGTGATAATGAGAAGCTCATGAAAGATCTTGAAGAGATGAAAAGCCACAACACCATTGTGCTAGAAACTCTTGATCATGACAAAGAGTTGATCCTTGAGAATAAGAAGCTCAAAGAAGAAAACAAGAAGCTCAAGGAAGAGAAGAACAATGATGTTCTCAAGGAAGAGAACAAGAAGCTCAAGATGGAGAAAGAGCATCTCAAGGTGAGATTGAGCAAGTTTGCTAGAGGCAAGCATCTCCAAAGTGAGCTACTCATGAACACCATCATAAAGATGGATAGAAGTGGCATTGGATATGTGGCAAGTGTAGAGAAGAAGAAGGCTCAAGCTCAACAACAACAATCAAAGCCAAAGCCAAAGCCAAAGAGATGTTTTGAGTGTGGACAAGAAGGCCACTTTGCTCATGAGTGTCAAACTCCACCGCCACAACCCTTGCCCAAACATGCTAGACCCTTTGCTTTCAATGCTCACTACATGCTTAGAAAAGATTCTACTGGAAAGATGAAAGTCATGTTCTTAGGCCCCCCCAACAAGAGTAGACCTAAGAAGATTTAGGTGGCTAAGTCACTTGTTGAGAAGGTGAAGGGTCCTCAACAAGTTTGAATTCCTAAAGTTTGAATCTCATGTGTGTAGGTGAACTACAAGACCGATAGAAGTCATTGGGTTATTGATAGTGGTTGCACTCAACATATGACCGGTGATCCTCGTATGTTCACCTCACTAGATGAAGAGGTAGATGGGCAAGAGAAAATAACATTTAGAGATAACTCAAAGGGCAAGGTTAAAGGATTGGGCAAAGTGGCAATATCAAATGATCATTCCATCTCCAATGTGCTATATGTTGCCTCATTAAGCTTCAACTTGCTATGCATTGGACAATTGTGTGATCTTAGCTTTCAATGCTTGTTCACCGAGAAGGAGGTTGTTGTATCCAAGGTAGATGACAATCAAGTGATATTCAATGGATTTAGATACAACTACTTATATCTAGTTGACTTCACCTCTGAAGATGCTAATTTGAAGACTTGCCTATTCACCAAAACAACACTTGGGTGGCTATGGCATAGAAGACTTGCTCATGTTGGGATGAGCTCACTCAAAAAGCTTATGAAGAATGATTTGGTGAGAGGGTTGAAGGATGTGAAGTTTGAAAAGGACAAGCTTTGTAGTGCATGTCAAGCCGGCAAGCAAGTTGCAAATACTCATCCAACCAAAGCTTTCATGTCAACCACAAGAGTGCTAGAGCTCCTACACATGGATTTATTTGGACCAACAACATACAAGAGTTTGGGAGGAAATCTCTATTGTCTTGTGATTGTGGATGACTATTCAAGGTATACATGGGTGTTCTTTCTTCATGACAAATCCAAAGTTGCATCTTGCTTCAAGAAGTTTACCAAGAGAGCTCAAAATGAATTTGAAGTGAAGCTCAAGAAGATTAGAAGTGACAATGGGAAAGAATTTGACAACACAAACATTGAAGCCTATTGTGATGAAGTTGGGATCAAGCATGAAGTATCCGCAACCTATACTCCTCAACAAAATGGTGTAGTTGAGAGGAAGAACCGGACTTTGATCACTCTTGCAAGGACAATGCTAGATGAGTACAACACCCCCGAAGCTCTATGGGTGGAAGCAATCAACACCGCATACTATGCATCAAACCACCTATTCCTTCAAAAGTTCCTTGGCAAGACACCTTATGAGTTGCTCAATGGGAAGAAGCTAGATGTCTCCTTCTTTAGGGTATTTGGTTGCAAATGCTACATCTACAAGAAGCGGCAACACCTAGGGAAGTTCCAAAGACGTTGTGATATTGGTTTTCTTGTTGGTTACTCATCGAAGTCCAAAGCGTATAGAGTATTTAATCATACCACCGGCTTGGTTGAAGAAACATATGATGTGGAATTTGATGAATCTAATGGCTCCCAAGGAGCACATGAGAATCTTGATGATGTAGGTGATGAACCATTGAGGGAGGCCATGAAGAATATTCTGGTGGGAGACATCAAGCCAAAAGATGATGAGGATGATGTACAAGTCATTAACTAACCCTCTTCATCAAGTGTGCCACAAGATGGTGAAAAAGATGGGAGAGTGGAAAATGAAGATACTCATATCTCCCATGAGCAAATGGTGGTACAAGCATAAGATGTTGATGCTCCACAACCTCCTCCCCAAGTGGTCAATAGAAGAAATACACCTCTCCTATAAGATCATCCACAAGATCTCATCATAGGGAGTCCATCAAAGGGAGTAATGACTCGATCTCAAAAACTTACTTCATTTATCGCTCATCACTCTTTTGTCTCTTGCTATGAGCCTACCAAGGTAGAAGAAGCTCTTAAGGATCCGGATTGGATCAATGCCATGCATGAAGAGTTGAATAACTTCACTCACAATGAAGTTTGGACTCTTGAAGAGTGACCAAAAGGTTCAAGAGTCATTAGAACAAAATGGGTGTTCCGCAACAAGCAAGATGATCAAGGTTGTAGCACTCGATTTTAAAGACAAAACCAGATACACACTATATATGAGCCCAGGAAGTCAAATCTCATATATAGCCACAAATAAGGGTAATATCAAAAGACAATACTTATTACATAATGTATTAGTAAAAAGGAAAATAACCTTAGAGTAAAGACAGTGGAAAGTTGACTCTGATCTTCTAGCGAAGACTTCAAATCCACAGGGACGACTGACTGGTTGACCACAAGCCTAACTCCTCCAAACCAGCAATCTAGTACCCATCCAGGATTTTTATCCAATGTATAGAAAAGTAAAACAAGCGTAAGTACATGTCGTACTTAACAATTATATCATGGGGTTCATGAGGCTCAAAAAGGGCTGACACTGGTTTAACTGTGATTAGCCTTTGTTTATCATAATTTTAGCAATTGATTGGCAACAAGTTTATCCATAAGCCCATAAACTCAAGATCAAGTAAACATGAATAATGTATAGCATAAACGATTAATTATTAGCATCATCATCCATTAGTGATCATCTCTATTCCATAAGGGTCCAAGGCCGCTCGTGTCCGTGAGCACGGCTGATATATCTGTTTTATACTCTGCAGAGTTTGTACACGTTCACTGTGAGTTGTGATTTACCCTTTCGCCCGAGGTAGCTATTCTCTTGACCCACTTCCAAGGAAGGTCGGCAGGGTTCACTATAAAGCCTTTCAAAGAATTCGTCTAACATGTTAGGGCCGCCAGGCGTATGTGGCCCATCTCTAGGAGTGGCCTGCGTGGGCATCGCAGCACGGTACACACTTCCCAGCAGTAAAGGAAACATACCCTGTGCCTCAAAGGTAACCACTAACAAGCTAGAAAAGATCCTCATACTGAGCTAAAGCCAGAGCCATATGCCCTCACAGCTGTACTGTAAGTCCTGGATGATCGCTTATAGATAAGTCCTTAGGGAGAGGAATCTGAAGCATATAAACACTCCAGCCCCCTGTTTCCATGTTACTAAAAAGTCATGTTTTAATGTTTATTGCATATATCATTAGTCAAGTTACAAGATCATGGTTTTGATTAAGCACTAGCAAAAACTATCCTAATGCATTATCCCAAAGGTTTTCAAGGTACAAGTTATCAAATATCTAAGATATCCTATTTGGCAAACAAGGTAGACACATGCAATATGAATTAAGTGGTTAAATGTGGATAGGTAATAAGGATAGTCCCATGCTATACTTGCCTTACACATCGATCCTTCGGTAAGCTTTATTCTTTGATGTCTTTCTTCTTCTTCTGGATCACCACGTATATCTCACCGACTAGACATAATTCGTAGAACACCACACAAACATCCATACACATACATGCATAGCATACAATTGCATCTATATCAGAACAGTACACCAATCATAGAAAAATTAAGTAAAAGAGATTGATATACGATTCTACGTATCACTACAAACACACAAACGCAAAAGACACGCTCGATTCAACAAAAAAGCGACTATCGAAGGATTTTCGGTGCAACGGAAAATAAAACATGCCCATTTAAGTTATTTTAACTATAGAAACACATATGAATATTTTCATTAATCAACTTGATTCATTGCTTAAGAAAGAGCATAGTATAAAACCTATATTGACTTTATATTCCGAAAACGATGCAAGTGATAGTATTAATACAATTAACTTTTTAACTGCCAAAACATATTTGAGTAACATGAGAACCACTAACGCCACTACGTAGAACACGCCGATAATGAAACTATCGTTAAGAAGAAACAACTACCGAACAGTTTTATATATATTACAAAAGAAACATTTACGAGCTTGGTTCATGTTAACTAAGAAAAACTATGTGAGTAGTACCCACTCAGGTTACTCAGAACGTATTTAATTTAAAAAGTTGAGTTAACAAAAGCCATACGAAAGCATCATGTGTTGAAGTTGAACTAAGCATACTATAAATTAAAAATGTATTAATGTTGATATTAATCATAATGATAGTGATTTATGAAGGACTGTTGTATTCACCTAAGTTGCTTTTAATTTTAAACCCAGTTGCATAACCATTAAACAAATTAACATTTAACTTATAAATTTTTGAGATATGAGACATGTTAAACGTCACTGCTAACACGTAGCATTAGTCAAATTATATTTTAATTTAGAAACTGAGTTAGAGTAATCATGTTTTATTTATAAATGTTGCCAGGTAGATTAAGCAAGTTAAACTTAAACTTGCAACAGTAAAATGCATGTGAGAGCATCTATACAAGTTTATATATACAATGGGTTTAAACTAACCAAACTTATAATTGAAAAGAATATTAATATCAACAATTAATCATATTAATATTATACATAAATTGCTGAGATATAAAACATATATTACTTAATTATAAAACTATTTGCATGCATACTTAATCATTTTAATATTTAATTATAAAAGCGTAATAAGGTAACATGGAACACATCGTCATGAACATGTATCACCCATTGCGATGAAACTCGGGCAACCGAATCGAAATTAAAAACCTAAATCGACTTTAATTAATCAGCGATTAATTAATTATAGACACAATTAACATTTTAATAAAATAAATTCATAAACAGCACAGATCTCGACGACACGAAACTAACGCAACTGGAATGAACTGAAACGGAATTAAAACGATTAAACGACGGAGATTAACAACTGGATGGCAAAATTGTAAATAGTTCATCTTCTACCTTGGCTACTTCGTACGTACAGACAGCGTTGGCCATGGAGAGACCTGCTGCTCGTGTAGAGGGCCGAGGACGGCCAGCAGAGGGGCGCCAGGCGCAGGCCGGCGGTGGCTCGGTGTGAGTCCCGCCCGCAGGGCTGAGCAGGGGCGCATGGGATGGCGCTCAGGCGGCCGAAGCAGGCGGCGCCGGCTGCCTGGCTGTGCTTTCGCACGCAGAGCGCGGACGGGGCGGCGCAGGGCCATGGTCCAGGGGTGGCGGCACGCAGACCCAGGGCGCGGCTGGCCTGAAGGCGTCCAGTGGTGCGCACGAGACCAGCAGTGGCCGGAAACGAAGGAGCAGACCGCGTCCATGGTGGTTCCTCGCCGGAGAAGAAAAAGAGAGGTTAGGAAAATGATGAATGGGCATGGATTCGCGAAAAGGATGGCATGACGGTGTAGAGGATGACGAGATCTACCTCGTGGTGGTGGTGGTCGACACCGAAACACGACGGTTTGGCCGAAAAAGCTCGCCGAAGAGTTCGCCGGAAACCTAGCTGTGCCAAACTTCGGCGTCCGATCTGCAGCGATAGGAGTGGCGGCTCATGAAACGGGCTGTACTTCTGAAATCCTCGCGTCGAGGGCTACGCCGGCATATATATATACATAGGGTTTGGAAATTTTGGAAAGTGAAGATATTTATTAATTATTGATTTTCGGAATTAAAATATTTACAGAAAATCGGGAATTACTATTTAGGCTCCGAAAAATATCTCTGACCTCTAAAAAATTCCAAAAAAATTCATAGGGATAGATGGAAGGATAAGGAACACAACCAAAGTGGTTTTACTCCCGAAAAAGACTTTTAGATTGATCGAGGAAAAAGACAGCTCCAAGAAATAGGAATTTAAGCCCAAAAATGGTCGGAAAGATTCCCGAAAAGAGAGGCATCGTTCTAACACGTCTTAAAACATTTTTCTAGCCTTTGAATTTTAAAAACAAAGCATCTTATCTAGCTTTTGTTTTTGTAAGTTTTTAATTTCTTTTTAAACCTCTACTTGAAAATAATATTTTGAAGATTAAGATTTGAATTTATTTTCCAAACCACTCATCACAAAAGTGCCAATGCAACGGCATCCAAACCACTCATCACAAAAGTACCAATGCAACTGCATGTATGCGCAAACATGTTGCTACCCTTATGTTGGATTTAATTTAAAGAAAGTTTTCTTTTACCTATGTTTTTATGAGCACAAAACAATTAACAGAAATCGTTTTACTCTTTTTAGAAAGTAGCTAATTTTAGGGTGTTACAATTCTACCCCCTTAAGATGAATCTCATCCTCGAGATTCGGAAGACGTCGACTGAGATATGAGAATACTCCATCCTTGGATTCTTCTTTGCTTCCTCGTGCAGTTCCATCGTCTTAATAAAGATCCACTTTACTTTTGCATACCTGTTGCCCTTACTCTAAGTAATTTGCGTAACTAATTCCAAAATTTTGACAGGTACCTTGAACAGCTCTCAGGTAACCCTAATCACTAGGCCATAATTTTCTTTCCTCATATGTTCTTGGTCCTAAGGAGAATCTACCACCAATCTTAAAAACATTAATGATCATAGTTATGTTGTTCAAACTGGGAATACAACTCTTAATCCTTAGTGTCATCCAAACCTTCTTAGCATGATTCTCCGTTGCTAAGGGTATCGACCATGACTTCGCTTCTCGAAGTGATAGCACTTTGCTAAGTCCTAATCAATCTCATTCTAATGAGGTTATCACAAGCTCAAAGACTAACTTGGTGAAGGTATCCTATATATTCTTGTGATCCTCCTAGATATTACTTTTACTTTCAAGAAGATGGTACTTCCATTCATTGCAATGGATAACTCCATATAACAGGTTAGTTCAACTCACGCTTATAAGGACACATCCTACACCTTCACAAGATGCATTATTGTAAATACAAAGCTCTTGTCCTGATCTGACAAAGCTAATACCTAGATTTTATGTCAACCTCTTCTTGGATTTCTTCAAATATTTGGCTGAGATCTCTTGATCCAAACTAACTTAAAAGCTTCTCCAGTAGTTCTACCAAAATCTTGATGATCTTGGATAAAACTTTCTTAGACTTCTAACCAAAACTTATTGAAACTCTGAGTTCCTCCGGCATCATTGGGTACCACCACACTTCCGCTGCGCACTCTGATTTCCGCTGTGCAAACTCGAACATATGATACTTCATCTTACCAATTCTTCAACTTGGCTACCCCCTTAAGATGAGACAAACTAGGGGACACCAAAATATAGCTTGCATTGTCTTGTGATTGCAATCTACTGTTGTCCAGAAATTCCTCATGACTTTTGATCGTCCAAAATCAAAGATATGAACCGATAATGACAGGCAGCTCCAAAGACAGGATAGTAAAAAATAGAAGAACGATAACCCAACTATTTATTTCATTAATCCTTATAACTTAAACCTATAAACTAAATGAAATTGTGGGAACATCCAACAAAATCATTGCAATCATTACAAAGATGCAAAACAAGCATAAACATAATGACAATTCGACAAAGCACTTAAAAATGCATAACTCATTCATCGACTCACTTGCGATACTATCGTTTTTATTACATAAGGGGCACAAATTCCTAATTCTTAAAAATGGCATGATTACAGGGACATCTCTTGCATGGGAGTGACACATCATTCACTACATCAATTTCACCATATGCTTCTTTTGGGTTAGGTATCACTGACACTTCCTGGTGACAGTCCGATTGTGATATGACTTTGACTGCTTCCTTAGTGTAATTGTTGATTCTTCTGTGGGCAAGATTTAACATAATGTCCTTCCTGCTGGCAATAATAACACTTTCTCTTAGCTAGATCTTTTGTGATGTCATACTCCACAGAATTGTTGCTTAGAGTATTGTTAGCTTGCTGACTCTGTAAGTTCATCTTTGTTTGACTAGATCGCTTTTTAGCTCGCTTGATCTTTTGGGGTTGAAACTCCGTATAGGTGATTGTCCACCCATCTATGCATACCTCAGGTGGAAAGAGTGGAGTAACCTTAGCTTGAGAAACTTCCAATTCTTTAGAGTCTGAGTTTAACTGACTAGGGATTGGAGTTGGATGTGATGATGTAATAGAACTCAAATGTTGATTGCTTTCTAATTCTGACTCTGGTGAGATCTCCTTTCTCTTCTTATCCACATTATCCTTAGGTACAGGCTGAATACCTTCGTACTCAATTCTTTCTCCTGACGGTGTTGTTAGAAGCACCGAACGCTGGGCATACTTGATCACTCCTTTACAAGCAGATAACCATCCTATTCCAAGAATGACATCAATGTCCACTAACTCTAATACAATAAGGTTTGCTTCAAATTTTACTCCTTTGATGTTAAGACTAACTCTTGGTCATTTGTGGTTTGCCTTCATTTCTCCTTCTGTGGTCTTAACTATCACTGGTCTACTCATTGAAAGCATAGTTATCTTATGTTCCTCTACGTATGCACTAGAGATAAATGAATGTGAAGCTCTAGGGTCAAACAGCACTATGGTAGAAGCTGAGTTTACTAGAATGAAACCATACACAACCTCCTTAGCTCCATGAATGGTAGTCATATCCATATTATTCAATCTTCCTCGGATGTAGTTTCTCTTTGCTTTACTTCCTTGCTCCTGTTTCTTCTGGACCTTCTGTTCTTGCTTCGACTGTGGGTGATCCTGGCATTCATGTGCCATTCTTCCAATATCTTCATTGGACTTCATATTCTTCCAAGCTTCTACTACTTGTCTCTTCACTGGTCCCTTTGGTATGTTGGTTTGACCTTGTGGCAAGCACTGTTGAAAACTCCAAGGTTGAGTCATTCCTTCTGGTGCTTGTTGTTGCATAGCTATAAACATCTCCTTGTTGAATGCAGTCAAGGACAACGTAGCTTGGTCCTCCTAACCTTTGATACAAGTGGTCTCCTCATTATGATCCATCTATATAGACAAAGATAGATGATTGAGAATAGAGACAAAGTTTTCATAACAGACAGAGGCTGAAGTGAGCATAAATTTTAGCAAATAACAAGGTTGGAGAGAAAACAAGAACTAAGCAAGATAAAAGCATGCTAAAACATCCAGTTCTATCTAGGCTTGCGTCCTACAGTCAGCATTGCTTTGATACCACTTTGTAGCACCCGATTTTAAAGACAAAACCAGATACACACTATATGTGAGCCCAAGAAGTCAAATCTCACATATAGCCACAAATAAGGTAATATCAAAAGACAATACTTATTACATAACGTATTAGTAAAAAGGAAAATAACCTCAGAGTAAAGACAGCGGAAAGTTGACTCTGATCTTCTAGTGAAGACTTCAAATCCACAGGGACGACTGACTGGTTGACCACAAGCCTAACTCCTCCAAACCAGCAATCTAGTATCCATCCAGGATTTTTATCCAATGTATAGAAAAGTAAAACAAGCGTAAGTACATGTCGTACTTAATAATTATATCATGGGGTTCATGAGGCTCAAAAAGGGCTGACACTGGTTTAACTGCGATTAGCCTTTGTTTATCATAATTTTAGCAATTGATTGGCAACAAGTTTATCCATAAGCCCATAAACTCATGATCAAGTAAACATGAATAATGTATAGCATAAACGATTAATTATTAGCATCATCATCCATTAGTGATCATCTCTATTCCATAAGGGTCCAAGGCCGCTTGTGTCCGTGAGCACGGCTGATATATCTGTTTTATACTCTGCAGAGTTTGTACACGTTCACTGTGAGTTGTGATTTACCCTTTCGCCCGAGGTAGCTATTCTCTTGACCCACTTCCAAGGAAGGTCGGCAGGGTTCACTATAAAGCCTTTCAAAGAATTCGTCTAACATGTTAGGGCCGCCAGGCGTATGTGGCCCATCTCTAGGAGTGGCCTGCGTGGGCATCGCAGCACGGTACACACTTCCCAGCAGTAAAGGAAACATACCCTGTGCCTCAAAGGTAACCACTAACAAGCTAGAAAAGATCCTCATACTGAGCTAAAGCCAGAGCCATATGCCCTCACAGCTGTACTGTAAGTCCTGGATGATCGCTTATAGATAAGTCCTTAGGGAGAGGAATCTGAAGCATATAAACACTCCAGCCCCCTGTTTCCATGTTACTAAAAAGTCATGTTTTAATGTTTATTGCATATATCATTAGTCAAGTTACAAGATCATGGTTTTGATTAAGCACTAGCAAAAACTATCCTAATGCATTATCCCAAAGGTTTTCAAGGTACAAGTTATCAAATATCTAAGATATCCTATTTGGCAAACAAGGTAGACACATGCAATATGAATTAAGTGGTTAAATGTGGATAGGTAACAAGGATAGTCCCTTGCTATACTTGCCTTACACATCGATCCTTCGGTAAGCTTTATTCTTTGTTGTCTTTCTTCTTCTTCTAGATCACCACGTATATCTCACCGACTGGACATAGTTCATAGAACACCACACAAACATCCATACACATACATGCATAACATACAATTGCATCTATATCAGAACAGTACACCAATCATAGAAAAATTAAGTAAAAGAGATTGATATACGATTCTACGTATCACTACAAACACACAAACGCAAAAGACACGCTCGATTCAACGAAAAAGTGACTATCGAAGGATTTTCGGTGCAACGGAAAATAAAACATGCCCATTTAAGTTATTTTAACTATAGAAACACATATGAATATTTTCATTAATCAACTTGATTCATTGCTTAAGAAAGAGCATAGTATAAAACCTATATTGACTTTATATTCCGAAAACGATGCAAGTGATAGTATTAATACAATTAACTTTTTAACTGCCAAAACATATTTGAGTAACATGAGAACCACTAACGCCACTATGTAGAACACGCCGATAATGAAACTATCGTTAAGAAGAAACAACTACCGAACAGTTTTATATATATTACAAAAGAAACATTTACGAGCTTGGTTCATGTTAACTAAGAAAAACTATGTGAGTAGTACCCACTCAGGTTACTCAGAACGTATTTAATTTAAAAAGTTGAGTTAACAAAAGCCATACGAAAGCATCATGTGTTGAAGTTGAACTAAGCATACTATAAATTAAAAATGTATTAATGTTGATATTAATCATAATGATAGTGATTTATGAAGGACTGTTGTATTCACCTAAGTTGCTTTTAATTTTAAACCTAGTTGCATAACCATTAAACAAATTAACATTTAACTTATAAATTTTTGAGATATGAGACATGTTAAATGTCACTGCTAACACGTAGCATTAGTCAAATTATATTTTAATTTAGAAACTGAGTTAGAGTAATCATGTTTTATTTATAAATGTTGCCAGGTAGATTAAGCAAGTTAAACTTAAACTTGCAACAGTAAAATGCATGTGAGAGCATCTATACAAGTTTATATATACAACGGGTTTAAACTAACCAAACTTATAATTGAAAAGAATATTAATATCAACAATTAATCATATTAATATTATACATGAATTGCTGAGATATAAAACATATATTACTTAATTATAAAACTATTTGCATGCATACTTAATCATTTTAATATTTAATTATAAAAGCGTAATAAGGTAACATGGAACACATCGTCATGAACATGTATCACCCATTGCGATGAAACTCGGGCAACCGAATCGAAATTAAAAACCTAAATCGACTTTAATTAATCAGCGATTAATTAATTATAGACACAATTAACATTTTAATAAAATAAATTCATAAACAGCACAGATCTCGATGACACGAAACTAATGCAACTAGAACGAACTGAATCAGAATTAAAATGATTAAACGACGGAGATTAACAACTGGATGGCAAAATTGTAAATAGTTCATCTTCTACCTTGGCTACTTCGTACGTACAGACAGCATTGGCCATGGAGAGACCTGCTGCTTGTGTAGAGGGCCAAGGACGACCAGCAGAGGGGCGCCAGGCGCAGGCCGGCGGTGGCTCGGTGTGAGTCCCGCCCGCAGGGCTGAGCAGGGGCGCATGGGATGGCGCTCAGGCGACCGAAGCAGGCGGCGCCGGCTGCCTGGCTGTGCTTTCGCACGCAGAGCGCGGACGGGGCGGCGCAGGGCCATGGTCCAGGGGCGGCGGCATGTAGACCCAGGGTGCGGCTGGCCTAAAGGCGTCTGGTGGTGCGCACGAGACCAGCAGTGGCCGGAAATGAAGGAGCAGACTGCGTCCATGGTGGTTCCTCACCGGAGAAGAAAAAGAGAGGTTAGGAAAACGATGAACGGGCATGGATTCACGAAAAGGATGGCATGACGGTGTAGAGGACGACGATTTCTACCTTGTGGTGGTGGTGGTCGACGCCGAAACGCGACGGTTTGGCCGGAAAAGCTCACCGAAGAGTTCGCCGGAAACCTAGCTGTGCCAAACTTCGGCGTCCGATCTGCGGCGATAGGAGTGGCGGCTCACGAAACGGGCTGTACTTCTGAAATCCCCGCGTCGAGGGCTACGCCGGCATATATATATACATAGGGTTTGGAAATTTTCGAAAGTGAAGATATTTATTAATTATTGATTTTCGGAATTAAAATATTTACAGAAAATCAGGAATTACTATTTAGGCTCCAAAAAATATCTCTGACCTCTAAACAATTCCAAAAAAAATTCATAGGGATAGATGGAAGGATAAGTAACACAACCAAAGTGGTTTTACTCCCGGAAAAGACTTTTAGATTGATCGAGGAAAAAGACAAAGCTCCAAGAAATAGGAATTTAAGCCCGAAAATGGTCGGAAAGATTCCCGAAAAGAGAGGCATCGTTCTAACACGTCTTAAAACATTTTTCTAGCCTTTGGATTTTAAAAACAAAGCATCTTATCTAGCTTTTGTTTTTGTAAGTTTTTAATTTCTTTTTAAACCTCTACTTGAAAATAATATTTTGAAGATTAAGATTTGAATTTATTTTTCAAACCACTCATCACAAAAGTGCCAATGCAACAGCATCCAAACCACTCATCACAAAAGTACCAATGCAACTGCATGTATGCGCAAACATGTTGCTACCCTTATGTTGGATTTAATTTAAAGAAAGTTTTCTTTTACCTATGTTTTTGTGAGCACAAAACAATTAACAGAAATCGTTTTACTCTTTTTAGAAAGTAGCTAATTTTAGGGTGTTACAAAGGTGTTGTTGTGAGGAACAAGGCAAGACTAGTTGCAAAGGGGTTCTCTCAAGTTGAAGGTTTCGATTTTGGAGAGACCTTTTGCACCGGTTGCAAGATTAGAAGCCATCCGTATCCTTCTTGCATATGCATCACATCATGAAATGAAACTATATCAAATGGATGTGAAAAGTGCATTCTTAAATGGCTTTATTAATGAACTAGTCTATGTTGATCAACCTCCTGGGTTTGAAGACCCTAGATATCCTAATCATGTTTATAGGTTGTCCAAGGCACTATATAGGCTTAAGCAAGCCCCAAGAGCTTGGTATGAGCGCCTTCGGGACTTCCTCATTGTGAAGGGCTTCACCATTGGGAAGGTTGACCTCACACTATTCACCAAGAAGCTTGATGGGCATATCTTCATTTGTCAAGTATATATTGATGATATTATCTTTGGATCATCAAATGAAGACTCATGCAAAGAATTTGGTGAATTGATGTCAAAGGAGTTCGAGATGTCAATGATTGGTGAGCTTATATTCTTTGTTGGTTTTCAAGTCAAGCAAATGAAAGAAGGCATCTTCATCTCTCAAGAGAAATACACAAAAGATCTTCTTAAAAGATTCAAGATGGATGAATGTAAGCCAATCAAGACACCAATGCCTACCAATGGACATCTTGACCTAGATGAGGGAGGTAACCCGGTTGATCAAACACTCTACCGTTCTATGATTGGTAGCTTGTTATATTTTACCGCATCTAGGCCTGACATCATGTTTAGTGTGTGTATGTGTGCTAGATTTCAAGCTAGTCCTAAGGAAACACATTTAATTGCTGTAAAAAGAATCCTTAGGTATCTTAAGCACACACCAAGCATTGGCCTTTGGTATCCCAAAGGAGCTATATTTGAGTTAGTTGGCTATTCTGATTCGGATTATGCCGGATGCAAAGTGGATAGAAAGAGCACATCCGGAGGGTGCCATTTGCTTGGTAGATCACTTGTGTCTTGGTCCTCCAAGAAACAAAATAGTGTGGCTTTGTCCACCGCCGAGGCGGAATACATTGCGTGGGTGCTTGTTGTGCACAAATATTATACATGAAACAAACTTTGCTAGACTATGGTGTAGTTCTAGAAAAGGTACCTCTTTTGTGCGATAATGAAAGTGCGGTAAAACTTGCAAATAATCCGGTTCAACACTCTCGCACCAAGCACATAGATATCCGCCATCACTTTCTAAGAGATCATATTGCTAAAAATGATATATCACTAGAAGGTGTAAGAACCGAAGATCAATTAGCGGATATCTTCACTAAACCGCTAGATGAGGCTACATTTTGTAGATTGCGGAATGGACTCAATGTACTTGACTTTAACAACTTCACTAAAAATTGAGCTTGTGTTGTCCCTTCCATTCATTGTAATATACAACATGTTTAATTTTTGGCAATGCATATAGGGCTTGTCTAACATGGTTAAGATAACCACCAAAAAGCGTGTGAAGAAGCTTAACCTTGGATCAAACTTGACAAGCAACTAGATTTACTTACAAGTATTGCATATGCATGAATGTTGTTTTGTCGTTTTGTTCCATTTGCCCTCTTATTGCCTATTTTCTTAAAAAGAATAATAGCCTAAGGCAAAATATTTTAAAAAATATGAGGGTTTGAGAGAGGACACTCATATCAGTCCCAATTGGTGTTTATTTGGATCTTATTCAAGTTGGGACTTGATTGGGAATAGGCAGCGCGAAGGGACTTTGAAGATTTGCTGGAAAAGGTGCACTGGACGCTGCACTGGATGCTGCTATCCAGCGTCCGATCAGTTCATAGGAGGTGAACTGTAGCTGAAGGAGGGATCGGACGCTGCATTTGTGTGTCTGGTCAAGAAGGGATCCAGCGTCCGGTCGATTGAAGGAAGAACAGGCTGTACTGACTGGACCCTGCCTGTGTCCGGTCATGGACCACTAGACATGTCCGGTCGCTACCACCGGAGCGTCCGGTCAGTGGATCTCACGCGGTCTTAGGACTCTTTTCTGTTTCCTTTCTTGTCACGTTGGGGGATCTTTTTTAACCACAACCGCCGTACTCCTTTTCCTCAGATCCAGCCGAGCCCTAGCTAGCGCCGCCACTCCCGCGCCCAAGCCAACGTGCCGCCGCTGCTCACCGCGTTGCCTCAGTCCCGTGCTAAGCACCTTGCACCAACCACGCACGCCACCATGCCTCCCCTGCCAACGTTCGCCCCTGCCTCGCTCGCCACCGCACCGCCATAGAGGAGTCCGCTACCGAGCCTCTCCATGCATCCAAGCCACCGTGCACCCTCCCGTGACTCAGCGCCACCGTCGGCTTCCCAGGCACCGAGGGTCTCTCAAGGCCATTGATCCAAGCCCTAATCCTTGCCTCCTCCATCGTTGGTAAGGCCTGACCTTTGATCCAAATTCGATTTGCCTATGTGATAGATCAATTGCAATGCACTGATTTCCAATCGTATTCAGGGCTTTCGATCTACCCAAGTCGGTTCTGAGGTTCCCCCGCACGACGTCTTTTCTTTTCCTAGATCGCTGATCGTCAGGTAGCTTGCCCATCATCTCAATTTCACACCTACATTGCTTGCTTCCTAGGTCTTTCGCATCTATTAGATATATTGTATTTATTCGTATATCCATCTATTCTATCGTGCAGCGAGTCGGTGCCATTGAGGTTCTTGTGGCAGTTGGCAGTCAACTCGGAGCCAAGCTCACAAGTAAGGATCGAGGCCAAGCCTCAGGAGTGTCAGTTTGATAGTTGATCTTCACCAGCGGCAGTTCATCCTCTTGTCAGATCAGATGGCTCACACCAAGAACGTTGGTGGTGTCCCAGGTGATGATGACCAGAGGCCCCCACCTCACAAGCCTATAGGACCGAAAGGCAAAGCAACAATGCAAGTGACATCCAAGAAGCACAAGTACCCCGACACAGAGACAGCGAGAGCAGCAGCTGTTGTAGAGGCCGCAGAGCGTGTCAAGAGAGGCGGTGCCCGCAGTGGAGTCATCATAGCAGATCAGCTGGCACCAGACGCACAGGATAGACTGAGGGAGATTGAGCAACTTCATGGTAGTCCACCTGGGACTGTCATGATGGCAGGACGTCATCTGGCTATTGAGGAGCCACAGCATCAGGGGGAGTCTCAGCAGGAGCCACAGCAGTAGCCCCCACCAGTAGAGCCTCAGCCAGCTTAGGAGACTCAGGAGGGCCAGTAGGCCGAGGAGACCAAGCTGGCACCCCAGCTTCGCTACTCTGGTCATACCTGTGCTATAGTTCTAGCAAGGCCAGCTACATAGCATAGGGGTTCACGCCCACCGCCCAGACCATAGGGTCTACCTCTAGTGGTACATCTTGACTTGAGGGCCACCACAGCCAGACAGGTTCGGTAGCTGAGGTTTGTTGAGTTCGATGCGTGGTTCCCTCCGAGGAGGGATGAGAGAGCAGCTGAGGGGTTCTACATGCCGCTCTAGGAGGATTTCTATAATGCCTACCTCAACAGTGGGGCAGTGTTTAGATCTCAGAGAGTCTGCAGTTTAGAGTCTATTGTGGTAGTAGCTAGAGAGCACATCCACCCCTACTTGTCATATTTGCCGGGGCTCATAGATCTGATTGGCCGGACAGGAGTATATGTACCATCTTGGGTCCGGCAGTTTTATGCTTCACTCTACGTTGATCCGCATCACAACTTCATTCACTTTGCATTCAATGGCATAGACTACAGGGTGATGAGTTTCAGGGCTCGGGAGATACTAAGGCTATAGGATCAGCCTATCAAGTTGCATGAGGTATGCTATGGACAACAGGAGCCTCCCAGGCGTCCTCATGGAGGGATGGTGCCCCCTACAGATCTGGTGTGACATTGCTTCAAGGAACCCTTTGGTGAGGGGTCGAGTAGGAACCCTAGTGACCTAACTCCTATAGCATGAGTGCTAGAGGCCATTATCAGGAGGACACTACTTCCTAGGTTGGGATACAGGGAGGGTCTGACTCGCTTACAGCTCTAGCTCCTCAATGCCCTGATGTAGCAGATCGTGTTCGACATATGAGACCTCCTTCTATCAGAGATGGAGGATACTATTGCTGAGGGCTTCAAGGGTCATAGACAACTTCCTTATGCACATTGGGTCACATTCTTGATGCTCAAGTCTATGTAGGTCAGGACCCCTGAGATGGTTGCAGAGTACAAGGCTGCCACCATGGAGTTTTCCGTATATAACATGGCACAGAGGATCAGGCACAGCACTTCACAGGCACCAGCTCGTCCCAGTCATCGTCCAGATATTCTAGAGTCAGCAGCTCAGCAGGACGAGATCATTAGAGGCATTTCCGCCACTGAGGAGGAGCAGCTTGAGGCACAGCAGGAGATGACCAAGTCCAGTGATAGTTCAGATGATGACTATCTATCGATTCCTCAGATGCCTCCATGCAGACATGATGCAGAGGCCGGTAGTTCTAGCTTGGCTCCATCAGCACTGCAGACGGACCCCGCATTGATTGCCATCCTTGAGCGGATGCAGTAGGATCAGACACGATAGGCATAGGAGACTGCTGCCAACTTTGCACAGTCCTAGGCTCATTAGGACAAGTTCTAGAGGCAGCAGCAGCTTCTCCAGCAGTAGCAGCAGATGCATCAGCAACAGTTACTCATGCAGCAGTAGCTTATAGGATTTATGTAGCATGTAGTGACAGCACTTGGGGCCCCACTGCCATAGCCTTCGCCCCAGCTTGCTCAGCCTGCCACCACTTCGATGACTCTAGCTATACAGCCCAGTGGGCTTCAGAGTCAGGGACAGCCTCCAGCTCAGTTTGCCTCACCTACAGTTCAGGTGTCCTAGTGGTTGTCCTCACCGGTGGTTGCCCCACAGTTTACTCCATATCACACGGGTTTCTCACCGGAGCAGTCACCCTCGCTATTTGTGCCTGACACATCAGTCTCTACGAGTCTTGGAGCATCTTTCAGCGAGTTGACCAGCATGCCTACACCGCCTCATATGCATACCGCCGGTCCTTCTATAGCAGCTCCAATCGTAGTGACTACTTATAGGCTCCCCTCGTCTGTCGCCTCTTCAGATCCTACGACGGACGTACTAGCAGCTTCACAGGCAGCACCTGCCCCAGCTCAGACCTAGACCACTTCAGCGACACTTCCTGCTATAGAGGGTCAGTCTGTTCAGAGTTCAGGGTCAGATGATGATGGTGCCCAGTTCCAGCTTGCTCCACGTACTTCAACGCCCGACTCTTCCACTACAGCCCCGCTATCCGACCCTTAGGTTTTGGTGTTTGACGCCAAAGGGGGAGAGGGTTCGAGTATGTAGACTCAGGGGGAGCGTGATTTAGGGGGAGCTAGTTATCTAGTATTAGCTCATATACATTTGGAGTTTTATTTGTGTGATACACTATTACTTATGCATTCGTGTGTTTACTTTCATGCATACTATTATATATATGTGATAGTGCTATCTACGTGATTGTGATATATGACATGTGTGCTCGCTATTTTACATTATTTATATGTCATATCACTTGTGTTATGCTCATTTGCCTTTGCTTCCATGTTTATACTCCGATGCAAATGAGCTTTGTTACTCGTACTCATGCTTAATTCATATTCTTTGAGTACATTGTGTTGGCTTGGGTCATATAAGCTTGACTAACACTTTTGTTCTTATTGACAAAAGCTTATATGAACCAAGCCCATCAAAAACCTCACTCTTTCACATACTCGAGGTGGTATTGTCATCAATCACCAAAAAGGAGGAGATTGAAAGCATCTAGGCCCCTAGTTGAGTTTCGGTGATTAATGACAATACAAGATTACTATGACTAACGTGTGTTTTGCAGAGGCAATTAAGTTAGGTCATGGTAATGGAGATCGATTGGGCAATCAAAGTGGTCATGTCCCTACGATGGAAATCATTTTGGTTTTCAAAGGATGGACGACAAGGTTAAGGATGACTAGTTCTAAGTGTCGATTGCAGTTGGAGAGACACTTAGAGTAGTTTAGGACCTTGTTTTTCCTTTGGCCATACTATTAAGGGGGGTATGGACGGGTAACTTGACCTAGTTGAGTCTAGTGAGTTAGGTGTGGTGCACACTTGTTAAAACTAGCTCTAGGTAGCTCCTATGAATGCCTAAAATCCTTTGGAGCAAACTTCATTCACATATGATCGAGAGTTGGAAGTGAATGGAGGGTCAAATTCTAACCGGACGCTGGCCCCGGTGTGACCGGACGCTGGCCGCAGGGTCCGGTCAGTTTATTTGATCAGCAGTCTGCGTTCGATGCGACCGGACGCTGGAGAGGTCAAGTGATCGGACGCTGAAAGGCAGTGTCCGGTCGACTCCAGTAAGGTTCTAGAGAAGGGAATCTGCGACCGAATGCGTCCGGTCAGTACTGACCGGACCCTGAGGGTTTAGCGTCCGGTCGAATCCAGTAAGGTTCCAGTAAGGGTTTTATGCGACTAGACGTGTCCGGTCAGTGGTGACCGGACCCTGCCAGCGTCTGGTCAACTCATTTTTACTGGTTCGTGGGTTGAACTGACCGGAGCGTCCGATCAACACGACCGGAGCGTCCGGTCACCCCGTAGAAGCTCATAACGGTTCGTTTTTAGGCTGCCTTATAAATAGAAGCTTCACTCATGTGTGGAGTTACTTTTGCTCATTCCAACAGCTGAGAAACATGTTTGTGAGTGCCAAGAAGAGCAAGGTCCTAGTAAGGTGATTGAGATTTGAGAATCCAAGAGAGTAGCCTCATTAGTGAATCAAGAGTAGCCAAGTGTGCATCCATCTTCTCATTAGGCTTCGCGTGGTCAAGTGAGAGTTTGTGCTTGTTACTCTTGGTGATCACCATCACCTAGACGGCTTGGTGGTGATTGGGAGCTTGGTGATCACCCGGCGGAGCTTGTGGGTGACCCAACTCAAGTTGTGAGTGGCTTTGGGTGATTCGCCGCGACGGAGTGTCAAAGAATCAACCCGTAGAGAGCACTTGATCCTTGCACGGATCAAGGGGGAGCTACACCCTTGCGCGGGTGCTCCAACGAGGACTAGTGGGGAGTGACGACTCTCCGATACCTCGACTAAACATCGCCGCGTTCCTCTCTCTCTTTACTTTGAGCATTTACTTTGAGTATTTACTTTGAGCAATTCAATACTTATCTTTACTTTCATAGAATTGCCATGCTAGAGTAAGTTTGGAACATACATTGCAAGTCCTTTATGTGTTAGTTTGATAGAAACACTTTTCTAGGCACAAGGGGTTAATTGGGCTATCCATAGGACTTGATTGTTGCAAGAAAATTTAGAATTAGCACAATTCACCCCCCTCTTGGGCATCTTGATCCTTTCAGCTTGGAACAAAGCGCAGGCGCCTCGTTGTTGAAGTCATCAGGAGTCCTGGAGCCAATGGAGGATGCACCTCCTCTGATGGGTGTCAGAACAAGTGCCTCCTCGTGGAGGTGAAGGATGCTAAGCCGATTGGCGACGAAGTCCAAGCTTCCGAAGAGGAAGGCCTAGGATAGCTCGAAGATGGGTGGAACCCACATCCCAATAGGTAGGAGTGTGGGAAACTCCAGTGAGCCAAAGAGAGTCATATCGCTTGAACCCGACATGGCGAAGGTGGCGGAAAGGTTGGCCATCCGATGACCAAAAGCGTGAACGTACGACGTCTTCCCCACAGACGGCGCCAACTATCAGTGCTGAAAGTGACCAACACGTAAATATTTATAGTTTTGCCGTACATTGTGGTTGGATGTGGCCTAGCACTCAATGATAGAGGGTTTATACTAGATCAGGCAACATGCCCTATGTCTAGTTTGAGTCGGTCGGTGACTTTATTCCTGAGCCTAGGTGCTCGAAGTTTGCTATGGGGTTACAAATGAGAGGGAGAAAGATTGGGGTGCAATAGGCCCGGTCAGACTCTGGACTGAAGGGCCATGTCGGGGACCTAATACCAGGGTATCCAATGAGGTGGAACTAATAACCATCGAATGTTGATGCTTCCGGTCAGACAAGAACGCTACTACACTTCTTGCCCGAATAATGTAAGCTTGGTTCTACCTCGCCCGACCCCTAAGGGCCAGACTCTGCCTTGCCTGACCCCTGAGGGCTAGACTCCACCTCGTCTGATAGCTAAGGGCTAGCTCTACCTCACCCAACATCTAAGGGCTGGCTCCACCTCGCCCGACGTCCGAGGGCAGGCTCCACCTCGCCCGACATCTGAGGGATCGCTCCGCCTCACCCGACATCTGAGGGATGGCTCTACCTTGTTCGACGTCTAAGGGCTAGTTCCGCCTCACCCAATTGCTGGGGGCAGGCTCCGCCTTGCCCGACGACTACACCCTGCTCCTTCATAATGACGAGCACAGGGTACGACAGGACATTCGAGTCAACCACAGTACCAAGGACCATGCCCTGCATGCCTATAGGAAGGTACCGTCAGGATACAATGGTACGGGCGCTTTAAGCCCTTTCTGACCTAACAAAGCCTAAACAATGCTGTAGGCGCCAACTTTTGTCCTGCAGTGTTGTCGGCGCCACCATCAGCCCACGAGCGCGGATACTAACACAGGCATACGACAACCACTATAATCCAAGGAGGAACTCACATCATCTACAGTAACAACATATAGTCATTTCCCTGTCTACTCCCCGTAGAGTCATAGCTTGGTGCCCTGACACACCACACCGTCTGCTAGGGGAGGATGGGACATGACCATTCGCTGAGACAAAGCCAGAGCCTAGCCCTATCAGGATCAACAAAACATGCTATCCCTGGTGTGGTCTGCCTTGTTAGCAGGGCAGGCACAAGAGAAAAGGAAGACCCGACACCCTCGAAGGACCTTCTCTACCTTTGTTTTTTCCCTCTTTCTCCCATCTGTAACCATTGCTCCCCCTTGTTCTATAAAAGGGAGGGCAGGATGCCCCACTAGAAAAGAAGGAACAATTCGACTTACAACACACAGTCAAGCAACAACTGCGCTCTTGGTGTCCTTTCGACCTTTCCATCAGAGACTTGGGACCTGTCCCTCTCACGACCGCTTGTACCCCGTACTATGAACCTTTTTTGGTATTAATAACATGAGCAGTAGCAAACTAGATGTAGGGACATTCTTCCCAAACTAGTATAAACCTTATGTCCTTTAGTACACCATCCAAGCCTAACGTGCAATAATTATAAATTTACTAGTTGGTGTTTGTTCGAAATACCGACAGTTGGCATGCCAGGTAGGGGCCTTTGTGCATTCCAAATCAAGCCTCAGATGGCTAGCCACGCAATCAGTTGGGTCTCGGGAGCACACGTGCGTTTCGGTGACCTGGACTTCATCATCACGGTGGGAGGATAGTTGGCGTTGGCCCATGCTGCCATCCAATCTCTCCCCTCCATCGGCTTCAACTATAGGAGGCTTGAGCTCTAGCCCAGCATCTCCCCTGGACCCCTGCCATCTAGGGAGGACCCATGCCACCTCACCCTCTCTCTAAAACACTCTGCGTGGAGCACCCCGATGGCGCTCCTGTTCGGTCTCCACAACACCGCGGTGACCGTTGATCACCTTGTGGCACAACACACGATCCTGTCCCCTGTGACCAACGAGTTTGTGGGGATGATCGAAAGCATCACAGAATCCCTCCATAGCATCCTCGTGGAGGGGCTAGGGTCGGACTCTAGCTCTGACTCTAATAGGGGGAGCCATCACCCCTCTCAGGAATGTTTCATGGAGGGTACCCCCGAGGGACACGTCGAGAGCATCTCCGTGGAGGAGGCTACCCCAGCAGGCAATGCTAGTGACAGAACCGAAGGGGGGATGGTGACCACACCTCGCATAGGGGTGGAGCAGCTAAGAGCCCAAAAGTGGGAGATCGATGAAGCCAGACTCGTGCTTGTGCAGGAATACGTGGAGGTCGATCGGGAGATCGAACGTCGTGGAGACGGTGGGCATGCACGAGCCGTGGCCCATGACGTGAATCGAAGGATCATCATCGATGATAAAATGCTTCCTCACTTCGCTCAGGCAAGCTAGAACATCGCCGCCACAATGGCCTTGCTCCATGGCCTTCTAGAGGCCGCAACGCCCGAGGATCGTGGGTCTCACCACGAAATTCGCACACTACTTGAGCGTGCGGTGGCATAGCAGGCAGAAAGCTCGTTGTCTCAGTGACGCAAGCTTGACACCAGCTAGCATACACCCTTGGTGTGCATTGCCAGGGACGCATTAGTCCACCAAGCAACAGAAGGCGGTAGGCAGCACGCTACGATCCTGATACATCAATGTCTCGGCCACAACCATGACACACGCAGCACCCTCGATGCCTGTAGACGCACCTACAGTGACCCAAGGGAAGGAGCCCGCCGCGGCTATCATCCTCATCATGATAGATGCTACGATAGTAGCGAGGACTAGAACCCAAGTCCCGGTCTACCAGGCCCTTAGGCCTTTAGCCGGCACATCCTCAACGCTACTTTCCCGCCAAGGTATCGACCACCTACCAATATCCCTAAGTACTTTGGGAGACAAACCCCGAACTTTGGCTCATAGACTATCAGCTTGCCTATCAAGCCGGTGGTGCGGATAATGACAATTTCATTATCCACAACCTTCCACTGTTCTTGGCTGATTCGGCATGAGCATGGTTGGAGCACCTGCTGTCCAACGCAATCTAGAGTTGGGTGGATTTGAAGGAGATCTTTGTGGGAAACTTCTAGGGAATATACAAGCGCCCTAGGAACCCATGGGACCTCAAGATCTGCCATCAGAAGGCCGGTGAGACCCTCCACGGGTACATCTGGTGCTTCTCCTGACAGTGCAACAAGCTCCCTAACGTCACCGATGTCGACGTGATTGGAGCCTTCCTATCTAGGATGACTTGTGAGTCTTTGGTTCATAAGCTAGGACGCAAGGGTCTGTGAACCACCAAGGAACTCCTAGAAATCACCACCAGCCATGCTTTAGGAGAAGAGGTGGTCAGAGTGATCTCTGATCGCCTTGAGGGCAAGGCAAGGCGGGATGAGGGTGCCGGTGAAGGCAACTCCAATCATTCCGCCAAAAGGATGAATAAGAAGCAACAACGCAAGGACTCGCTCATGACTGCTACTGATCGCAAGGGTGGTCGGAAGCCCACGGAGGGCACTCCAAACCACTTTGAAAAATTACTCGAGTGACCGTGCCCGAACCACGCCTTTCCTGTTATGCATCTACTCAAGGACTGCAGCCTCATGTGGTGGTTCCTATTTGAAGGCTCCAACAAGGGAGAGTAGGGGAAAGACCCTCCCCCCACTACGGATGATGCTGAGGAGAAGGACGATGACTTTCCAACACCGGACGACTTCCTTATAATCTTTGGGGATCAGCGGCCTATGACTCCAAACACCGTCAGAAGGTCGCACGCCACGAAGTCTACACGGCCCAACTAGCCATACGTCCCTTCCTTCGGTGGTTGCAGTCCGCCATAACCTTTGATCGGACCGACCATCTAGATACCGTCCCCCACCCAGGGAGATATCCACTTGTGGTCGACCCGATCATCGGCCCAAAGCGACTCACCAAAGTACTGATGGATGGAGGTAGTGGCCTCAACATCATGTATGCCAAGATGCTCGACATGATGGGTGTCGACCGGATGCGCCTTTGCCTAACCCGAGCGCCTTTCCACGGCATCGTGCCTAGGAAGTAGGCCATGCCACTCGACCAGATCGATCTGCCTGTTACCTTTGGGGATTAGTTCAATTACAAGACTGAGATCCTTACCTTCGAGGTGGTTGGGTTCCCTGGAACCTTCCACACCGTCTTGGGATGTCCATGCTACGCAAAGTTCATGGCCATCCCCAACTATACATACCTCAAGCTGAAGATGTTGGCCCCCTAAGGGGTCATCACCGTCAGCACCTCCTTCCAGCGTGCCTATGAGTGCGAGGTCGAGTGCTGTGGCCACGCCACGACAGTTGTCGCCTCTAGGGAATTCCTCGCCCTTAGGGAGGAGGTCACCGAAGAAGTGCTCGATGCAAAGAAGTCGACCAGGTCATTCGAATCGACAGAGGGCTCCAAGGAGATCCTCATAGATCCTAGCATCTCCAAGGGTAAAATGGTACGCATTGGTACCACACTTTCCTCCAAATAGGAAAGCGCGCTCGTTGACTTCCTCCACGACAACAAAGACATCTTTATGTGGAAACCCTCAGATATGCTAGGCATTTCGAGGGAGGCCACTGAGCATACCATGAAAATCCATCTAGGCTCCAAGTCGGTGAAGCAATGCCTGCATCGCTTCGACGAGGAGAATCATAGGGCCATCGATGAAGAGATAGCCAAACTCTCGATGACTAGATTCATCAGGGAAGTATACCCCCCAGAGTGGTTAGCTAATCCCATTCTTGTACGAAAGAAGAGCGGGAAATGGAGGATGTTTGTTGACTATACGGGCCTCAACAAGGCGTGCCCAAAGGATCCGTTCCCTTTGCCACGCATAGACCAAATAGTCGGCTCTACCTCGGGGTGCGAAACTCTCTGCTTCCTTGATACGTACTCTGGCTACCATTAAATCGCGATGAAAGAGTCCGACCAGCATGCGACATCTTTCATCACCCCTTTGGATCGTTCTGCTACGTCTCGATGTTGTTCGGTTTGAAGAATGCTAGGGCTATGTACCAGCGTTGTATGCTCAAATGCTTCAGGGACCTCATCGGGCAGACCATTGAGGCCTACATTGATGACATCGTAGTTAAGTCCAAACGGGTTGACCACCTCGTTGCCGATCTTGAGCAAACCTTTGCGAAACTCTGGGCGAATGGCATCAAATTCAATCCTGAGAAGTGTGTTTTTGGGGTCCCGAGGGACATGCTGCTTGGCTTCATCATCTTCGAGCATGGCATTGAAGCCAACCCAGAGAAGATTTTAGCCATCACAAGGATGGGCCCGATTCAGAACATAAAGGGGGGTCTAGCGAATCATAGGGTGCCTCGCCACCCTCAGCTAATTCATTTCACGCCTCAGCGAACGAGGCCTCCCCCTTTATCGACTCTTGAAGAAAGCCGACCACTTCAAGTGGATGTCCGAGGCCCAGGAGGCACTTGACCTGGTCAAACTTCTTTTGACAAGGCCCCTGATCCTAGTTCCTCCAAGCGACGGAGAATCCCTCCTGCTATACATAGCGGCCACCATGCAAGTGGTCAGTGTCGCCCTAGTAGTAGAGCGGGAGGAAGAGGGGCACGCCCTCAATGTTGGTTGTCAACCAAGTCATGATGGAGTTGAGCTACCATGACACCAAGATGGCTACGTACTGCTAAGAAGTCCGACGGCTGGAGGACAAATTCAACGGCCTCGAACTCAATCACATCCCAAGGCGCCTTAATGAGGTGGCCAACGTGCTTGCAAAAGCAGTGTTCGATTGAGAGCCGATGCCAATGGGTGTCTTCGCCACTGACCAACACAAGCCCTCGATATGCTATAAAGGGTCGGAATGGGCCAATGACGGTCCGTCCCATCCGGCCCTGGGGGCTGACCAACTGATGGCTCTGTTTGGCCCTGAGGTCATGGAGCTTGAAGATGATCTAGCCACAAAGCCTGACCCTCTAGATGACTGGAGAACACTCTACCTCGACTACCTCCTTTGTGACACTCTGCCGACAAACAAGACAGAAGCTCGATGGCCCGCACGTCGCGCCAAGTCCTTCATTCTTGTAGAGGGTGAACTCTACAAGCGAAGCCACACCAGGATCCTACAGCTCTATATCCCCATCAAATAGGGAAGCTTCTGCTGAGCGATATCCATGGAGGGGTCTGCGGTCACCACACCACACCTAAAACCTTGGTTGGGAACGCATTCCAATAGGGCTTCTAATGGAGCTCTACTATAGCCGACGTCGAGCAGATTGTACGCACCTGCGAAGGATGCCAGTACTACGCTTGGCAAATTCACCTCTTAGCCCAAGTACTCTAGATGATCAACATCACATGGTCCTTCATGGTCTAGGGGCTTGATCTGGTTGGGTCTCTCAAGAAGGCACCCAAGGGTTACGCCCACTTGCTTGTCACCATACAACAAGTTCACAAAATGGATCAAATCTCAGCCGATCTCTGTGATCAAGTCTGAGCAAGCCATGTTGTTCTTCCTTGAAATCATCTATCATTTTGGAGTACCAAACTCCATCATCATGGATAATGGCACACAGTTCACCGGCAAGAAATTCCTTCGATCCTACAATGAACAACACATCTAGGTCAATTGGGCCGCTGTCGCGCACCCCCAAATGAACAGGCAGGTCGAGCATGCAAACGGCATGCTCCTATAGGGCCTCAAGCCTAGGATCTTCAACCGGTTGAACAAGTTTAGCGCACGCTGGGTCACCGAGCTCCCTGCGGTGCTCTAGAGCCTGAGGACAACTCCTAGTCGGGCCACTGGCTACACGCCTTTCTTCATGGTCTACGGTTTTGAGGTCGTCCTCCCAACTGACCTCGACTATGGAGATTGTCATCAATCACCAAAAAGGAGGACATTGTAAGGAAAATGGACCCTAGACCCATTTACTTTGGATTTTGGTGTTTGATGACCAACACAACTAAATTGGACTAATGAATTTGCAAGTGATTGTTTTGTAGTTCAATAGGATGCAAGACATGACTTGGACAAAGGTGATGTGATGATCCGATAATAAACACCTCAAGCAAGACCTTAGGAGCACAAGAGAAGATCTAAGATATTTAAGCAAAGTCCAAGCATGAAGATAGGAATCAAGCTGTACGCAAGATCACGAAGAAACGAGCTCACGGAGGTGACCAGACACTGGACCAGACGCTAGAAGAAAGTGATCGGACGCTCCGATCAGTGGCTCGACAATAGCAGACGTTCGCAGCAATGACCAGATGCTGAACAAGTGAATCAACCGGACACACCAATGGCACTGTCCACCAGTCTGCCACCACACTCAGCAAGTGACCGGATGCTGGCGGCAAACCGACCGGACATAGGGCAGCTTCGTTCGATCAAGTACAGAGAAGTTCTAGAGCGGCGAACTTGTGACCAGACACGTCCGGTGGCAAGTGACCGGATGCTGGCAGCGTCTGATCAGTTGTTTGTGGCTCCAATGGTCGGGACGACTGGACGCGTCCAGTCAGGACATGATCAACATTCGGTCAGTAGCAGAAAAGCAGGATTTTGTCCCCAACAGCTACTTTCTCAGTGGGGCTTATAAATACAACCCCCAACTAGCCAAATGAGGGGTGTGGAGCTGAGGAAACATATCAAGGGTGTTGATACACCATTTTAGTGATCTCCACTTGCATAGTGCTTAGTGATTCATTAGGTGATTAGCGTAGGTGCTTTGCGAAGTGCTTAGGTTGATTAGACCACCACTTATGCGCTTGCTCTAGGTTTAGGCCTAGTGTTTAGTGAGGTTTCCATACCTCTTACCAATCGGTGCTTGTGAGCACCATTGTTGTACATCGGAGGGGCTTGTAGTCTTGTGAGATCACACCAACCACGTTTGTGGTGTGGGCGCCACCATGTTCCAGAGGGAACAAGGTCCATAGTGTTTCGGTCGGAAGCTTGATAGTGAAGATGGCGGGGAGCATCCAGGAGAGGCTTGTCAGAAGGCACGTCAGAGACCCACTTGCACATAGGGAAAGCCCGAGGCTATCCATGGAGTTACCCAACTAGGAGCTTGGCCCTTGCGAGGGATTCCTTGCGAGGGGCTCCAACGAGGACTAGGGGGAAGCTTGCTCGCTTCTCGATACCTTGGTAAAAATACTGAAGTTGTCGACAGGAGTTTGCATATCTCTACCTTGCTCTTTAGCTTCCACATTTACATTGATTGTATTACTCCTTCTGCGATAGAGATAGAAACACACTAGTAAAACTATTGTTGCACATTTAGATAGTTTATCTTTTGCATAGGTTTTTGCTAAGGTTAGCAAAAGAGGCCACATTTTAGAAGTAGATTTTTAAGTTGCCTAATTCACCCCCCTCTTAGGTGTTACGGTCCCCTACACATACGACAAACAGGGAGCCAAGGCATCCCACCAAGATGCCATGGACCAGCTAGACGAAGCCTGCAATGTCACCCTCCTTCGCTTAGCCAAGTACCAGCAAGCGCTGCGTCGGTACCATAGCCGATGTGTGCGGGACCGAGCCTTCAACGTCGGGGACCTGGTTCTCTGCCTCGTGCAGAGTAACAAGGGCCGCCACAAGCTCTCCCCACCTTGGGAGGGGCCATATGTCATCGCGGAAGTACTCCGGCTAGACGCCTACAAGTTGAAAACCATCGATGGAGAGGTCTTCACCAACGCCTAGAATATTGAGCAGCTATGTCATTTTTACCCTTAAATAAACACATAGCTTATCTTGTCAGTTTTTGTCATAAAAAATCCCTGATCTTTAGTGACATCCGACCCCTGCAAAGTGCAAGGGGTTGGACCTCACTCGAGGGCTGATATAAGTACGTTTATCTTGCAAACATTCTGTGTGATTTCCATCTTTTCTCATGGCAAGTCCTAAGGGCTAGGATTTCGGGAACAAAATCTGAGTATAACTGGTAGGACTGTGGGAAACCCACGCCCCAACGGCTATGACCTCCTTGCTCACCAGCATGATCAGAATTGGCTCACCCGCACTCTGAGTTTTTTATGACCTTAACTATGGGAAGGGTCGGAAGGCACCAAACCACTTTTACAAAAAGAGGGAGAAAAGCTAAAAAACTATTTGTCGTAACGAAAATTGAAAACTTCATTTTTTGCACAAACTCATCGTTTACAAAGTGATTTCATCACAAAAAGGTCTGATGTATTCATAAATACAAAAGACTGTTCACCCGGGGGCTCCCCCATAACTTATTCGATTACAATTTTTGACCAGTTCTACTATGAGTACTACTACAATCACCACGCCACGCTCTCCATCGGTGACGTTGAAAGGATCAAGATGCCCAAGAGGGGGGGTGAATTGGGCTAATTCGAAATTCTCTTGCAATAAACAAATCCTACGGATAGCCCAATTAACCCCTTGTGCCTAGAAAAGTATTTCTATCAAACTAATGCACAACGAACTCACCACCTATGTTCCAACCTTACTCAAGCAAGCAATTCTATGGATGTAAAACAAGTATTGAATTGCTTAAAGTAAATACTCAAAGTAAGTGCTCAAAGTAAATAGGGAGAGAAAGGAACGCGGCGATGTTTTGCCGAGGTATCGAAGAGTCGCCACTCTCCACTAGTCCTCGTTGGAGCACCCGCGCAAGGGTGTAGCTCCCCCTTGATCCGCGCAAGGATCAAGTGCTCTTTACGGGTTGATTCTTCAACACTCCGTCGCGGCGAATCACCCAAAGCCGCTCACAACTTTGAGTCGGGTCACCCACAAGCTCCGCCGGGTGAACACCAAACTCCCAATCACCACCAAGCCGTCTAGGTGATGGCGATCACCAAGAGTAACAAGCACGAACTCTCACTTGACCACGCGAAGCCTAATGAGACGATGGATGCACACTTTGCTACTCTTGATTTGCTAGTGAGGCTACTCTCTTGGATTCTCAAATCACAAACACCTCACTAGGACCTTGCTCTTCTTGGCACTCACAAACGTGTTTCTCAGCTGTTGGAATGAGCAAAAGTCACTCCACTCACGAGTGGAGCTTCTATTTATAAGGCAGCCTGAAAAACTATCCGTTATGAGCTTCTGCGGGGTGACCGGACGCTCCGGTCGTGATGACCGGACGCTCCGGTCAGTTCTACCCGCGAACCAGTATTTAAAGAGTCGACCAGACGCTGGCAGGGTCCGGTCAGCACTGACCGGACGCGTCCGGTCGCATAAAACCCTTACTGGAACCTTACTGGACTCGACCGGACGCTGAACCCTCAGGGTCCGGTCGCACTGACCGGACGCGTCCGGTCACACTTTTCCAAGTCTAGACCCTTACTGGAGTCGACCGGACGCTAGCTCTCAGCGTCCGGTCACACGACCCTCCAGCGTCCGGTCACAACAGACTTAACCACCTCAGTCAAACGAACTGACCGGACCCTGCGGCCAGCGTCCGGTCGCACCGGAGCCAGCGTCCGGTCAGTGTTTGACCCTCCATTCACTTTCAACTTTCGAACATATGTGAATGAAGTTTGCTCCAAAGGATCTTAGGCATTCATAGGAGCTACCTAGAGCTAGTTTTAACAAGTGTGCACCACACCTAACTCACTAGACTCAACTAGGTCAAGCTACCCGTTCATACCCCCCTTCATAGTACGGCCAAAGGAAAAAAACAAAGTCCTAAACTACTCTAAGTGTCTCTCCAACTCCAATCGACACTTAGAACTAGTTATCCTTAACCTTGTCGTCCATCCTCTGAAAACCGAAACGATTTCCATCGTAGGGGCATGACAACCTCGATTGCCCAATCGATCTCCATTACCATGACCTAACTTAATTGCCTCTGCAAAACACACGTTAGTCATAGTAATCTTGTATTGACATTAATCACCGAAATCCAACTAGGGGCCTAGATGCTTTCAATCTCCCCCTTTTTGGTGATTGATGACAATACCACCTCGAGTATGTTATGGAGTGAGGTTTTTGACGGGCTTGGTTCATATAAGCTTTTGTCAATAAGAACAAAAGAGTTAGTCAAGCTTATATGACCCAAGCCAACACAATGTACTCAAAGGATATGAATTAAGCATGAGTACTAATTACAAAGCTCATTTGCTTCGAAGTATAACCGCGGAAGCAAAGGGCAAATGAGCATTACTCAAGTGATATGACATATAGATAAAGCAAAGTAGGAATCACACATGTCAAATATCACAATCACGTAGATAGCACTATCACATATATATAATAGTATGCATGAAAGTAAACACACGAATGCATAAGTAATAGTGTATCACACAAATAAAACTCCAAATGTATATAAAAAGCTAATACTAGATAACTAGCTCCCCCTAAAACTCGCTCCCCCTAAGTCTACATACTCAAACCCTAATGCATAAGTAATAGTGTATCACACAAATAAAACTCCAAATGTATATAAAAAGCTAATACTAGATAACTAGCTCCCCCTAAAACTCGCTCCCCCTAAGTCTACATACTCAAACCCTCTCCCCCTTTGGCGTCAAACACCAAAACCTAAGGGTCGGACGGCGGGGCTGCAGCGGACGAGTCGGGCGCTGAAGTACGTGGAGCAAGATGGAACTGGGCGCCATCATCATCAGATCCTGAGCTCTGAACTGACTGACCCTCTGAAGCAGGAAGTGTCGCTGAAGCGGTCTGGGTCTGAGCTGGGGCTGGTGCTGCCTGTGACGCTGCAAGTAAGTCTGTCGTAGGATCTGACGAGGCGACAGACGAGGGGAGCCTCTGAGTGGTCATGATAGCTGGAGCTGCTGTAGACGGACCGGCAGTATGCATGTGAGGCGGAGTAGGCATGCCGGTCAACTCGCTGAATGATGCTCCAAGACTCCTGGAGACTGACGACTCAGGCACGAACAGCGAGGAAGACTGCTCTGGTGTAAAGCCCGTCTGAAAGGGCGTGAACTGCGGGGCAACACCCGGTGAGGCTAACCACTGGGACACCTGTACTGGAGGTGACGTGAACTGAACTGGAGGCTGTCCCTGACTCTGAAGCCCGATGGGCTGTACTGCTGGAGTCGTCGAAGTGGTAGGAGGCTGTGCAAGCTGGGGCGAAGGCTGTGGCATTGGGACCCCAATAGCTGTCACTACATGCTGCATGAATCCCATGAGCTGCTGCTGCATTAGTAGCTGCTGGTGCTGAAGGAGCTGCTGCTGCCGCTGGAACTCGTCCTGACGAGCCTGAAACTGTGCGAAGTTGGCAGCTGTCTCCTGTGCCTGTCGTGTCTGATCCTGCTGCATCCGCTCAAGAATAGCAATGAGAGCGGGGTCTGTCTGTGGAGCAGGTGGAGCAGAACTGGAGCTACCGGCCTCTGCATCGTGTCTGCGTGGAGGCATCTGAGGTATAGGCTGGTAGTCGTCGTCGGAGCTATCACTGTACTCGCTCACCTCCTGCTGTGCCTCTAGCTCCGCCTCCTCAGTAGCTGCAATCCCTCTGATGATCTCATCCTGCTGAGCTGCAGACTCTGGCACGTCGGGGCGACGGCTAGGCTGACTGGGTGCCTGAGGAGTGGCGTGTCTGATCCACTGTGACAGGTTGTAAGCTGGGAACTCTGTGGTGGCACCTGTATACTCATCCATCATGCCAGGGGGCTTATCCATCACAACTCTGCGAATAAGGAAGGTGATCCAGTGAGCATAGGGAAGCTGCCTGCGACCCTTGAATCCCTCAGCTATAGTATCCTCCATCTCAGAAAGAAGGAGGTCCCAGATGTCAAACACTGTCATCTGCATGATGGCATTGAGAAGCCAGAGCTGTAAGCGAGTCAGGCCCTCCCTGTATCCCAACCTGGGAAGCAGTGTCCTCCTGATGATGGCCTCTAGTATCCTCGCTGTAGGAGTCAAGTCACTGGGGTTCCTGCTCGACCCCTCACCAAACGGCTCCTTGAAGCAATGCCTCACTAAGTCTGTAGGGGGCACCAACCCTCCATGGGGACGCCTGGGAGGTCCCTGCTGTCCATAGCAAACCTCATGCATCTTTATGGGTTGCTCCTGTAGTCTCAGTATCTCCCTGGCTCTGCCACTAGTCACTCTATGGTCTTTGCCGTTGAAGGCAAAGTGAATGAATCTGTGATGAGGATCAACATAGAGCGAGGCATAAAACTGACGGACCCAAGATGGTACATATATCCCCGTCCGTCCAATCAGATCTGACAGTCCTGGCAAATATGACAAGTATTGCCGAATGCCCTCTCCGGCTGCTGCCATAATGGACTCTATCTGACAGACCCTCTGTGATCTGAACACTGCCCCACTGTTAAGATATGCATTGTAGAAATCCTCATGCAGTGGCGTGTAGAACCCCTCAGCTGCTCTCTCATCCCTCCTCGGAGGAAACCAGATCTCGAACTCAACAAACCGCAGCTGCTGAACCTGCCTGGCTGTAGCGGCCCTCAAGTCGAGGTGTACCACTGGAGGCGGACCCTCTGGTCTGGGCGGGGGACGTGAACCCCTGCGCCGTGTAACTGGCCTCGGTGGAACTGTAGCACTGGTACGACTCGAGCGGCGTAGCTGAGGTGCCGGCTCGGTCTCCTGACTCTCCTGAGCCTCCTGGGCTGGCTGAGGCTCTGCTGGTGGGGGCTGCTGCTGTGCTGACGGACCCTCCTCAATGGCAACCCGTCGTCCTGCCAACGTGGCAGTCCCAGCTGGACTACCATGACGACGCTCAGCCTCCTCAATCGCAGCTCTGAGTGCGGGTGAAACTGGCTGATCTGCAATAACAACTCCGCTGCGGGTACCACCTCTCTCTGCACGCTCTGCGGCCTCTGCAACAGCTGCTGCTCTCGCTGTCTCGGCGTCGGGGTACTTGCGCTTCTTGGATGTTACTTGCTTGGTTGACTTGCCCTTGGATCCGGCTGGCTGACGAGGCGGGGGCCTCCGATCATCATCGCCTGGGCCACCACCAACATTCTTGGTGCGAGCCATCTGAGCTGACAAGATGGTGAACTGCCGCTGATGAAGATCAACTGTCAATACTGCTGCTTTCGAGGCTTGGCCTCGATCCTTACTCGCGAGCTTGGCTCCGAGTTTGCTGCCAACTGCCAGACGAAACACAACGGAACCGACTCGCTGCACGATGGAATAGATGGATATACAAATAAATACAATATATCTAATAGATGCGAAATCCTAATAGAGAAAGCAATGTAGATGCGAAATTGAATCGTATGGCTTTCTACCTGACGAAACTCGAACCGAGAAGAGGTAAGATATCACGCGGGGGATTCTCGGAACTGGGCTAGGGTTATGTCAAATGCCCTGAATGCAATGGGGAATCAGTGCGATTAGAGTTTGATCTAGGTCACAATTTGAGATCAGTATTGAAGCACAAGATTTTGCCTTACCAACCAGTGAGAGGATCGGGCAAGAGCGGCGAAGATTGGCAGCCTCGGCACCGATGGGGCAGCGAGCTTGGGTGCGAGGTGACCGGCGAGGTGCTGAGCAGAGGCAAGGCAGGGCCGGAGCTCGGCGGCGCTTGGCTGCGACGGGCAGATGGTGGCGCGGGACAGCGGCGCGGGGCTCGGTGGCGCGCTAGGCCGGGGCGAGAGGCTCGGCTGCGAGCTCGGGGAGGTTGTGGCGGCGCGGCTAGGCAGGAGCACGACGGCGCGGACGCGAAGTGACCGGCGCAGGTGGCTACGGCGGCGGCTCCGGCAAGGCAGCGGCGGCGCGGCTTGGTGGCGCGTGGGCTAGGGTACGGCGGCGGCTCGGGCTGAGGTCAAAGAAGAAAAAGAAGATCCGGATTTATAACCCCCAACACGTGACAGAGAAGGAAACGGGAAAAGAGTCCTTAAGACGCGCGAGATCCACTGACCGGACGCTCCGGTGGTAGCGACCGGACGCTACCACCCAGCGTCCGGTCGATTCCAGAGAGGTCCAAATCCTCTGGAATCGCGACCGGACGCGTCCGGTGGTCCTTGACCGGACGCAGGCAGGGTCCGGTCAGTACAACTTTGTCATCCTCCGATCGACCGGACGCTGAGCCCTTTCTGACCGGACGCACAGACGCAGCGTCCGGTCACTCCTTCAACAGCAGTTCACCTCCTGTGAACTGACCGGACGCTGGACAGTAGCGTCCGGTGCAGCGTCCGGTGCACCTTTTTCAGCAATTCTTCAACATACCTTCGCGCTACCTGTTCCCAATCAAGTCCCAACTTGAATAAGATCCAAATAAACACCAATTGGGACTGATGTGAGTGACCTCTCTCAAACCCTCATATTTTTCAAAATATTTTGCCTTAGGCTATAATTCTTTTTAAGAAAGTAGGCAACAAGAGGGCAAATGGAACAAAACGACAAAACAACATTCATGCATATGTAATGCTTGTAAGTAAATCTAGTTGCTTGTCAAGTTTGATCCAAGGTTAAGCTTCTTCACACGCTTTTCGGCGGTTATCTTAACCATGTTAGACAAGCCCTATATGCATTGCCACAAATTAAACATGTTGTATTTTACAATGAATGCAAGGGACAACACAAGCTCAATTTTTTGTGAAGTTACTAAAATCAAGTACATTGAGCTCGTTCCGCAATCTACAAAATGTAGCTTCATCTAGCGGTTTAGTGAAGATATCCGCTAATTGATCTTCGGATCTTACACCTTCTAGTGATATATCATTTTTGGCTACATGATCTCTTAGAAAGTGATGGCGGATATCTATATGCTTGGTGCGAGAGTGTTGAACCGGATTATTTGCAAGTTTTACCGCACTTTCATTGTCGCACAAAAGAGGTACTTTCTCTAGAACTACTCCATAGTCTAGTAAAGTTTGTTTCATGTATAATATTTGTGCACAACAAGCACCCGCGGCAATGTATTCCGCTTCGGCGGTGGACAAAGCCACACTATTTTGTTTCTTGGAGGACCAAGACACAAGAGATCTACCAAGCAAATGGCACCCTCCGGATGTGCTCTTTCTATCAACTTTGCATCCGGCGTAGTCCGAATCGGAATAGCCAATTAATTCAAATAAAGCTCCTTTGGGATACCAAAGGCCAATGCTTGGTGTGTGCTTAAGATACCTAAGGATTCTTTTTACGGCAATTAAATATGTTTCCTTAGGACTAGCTTGAAATCTAGCACACATACACACACTAAACATGATGTCGGGCCTAGATGCGGTTAAATATAACAAGCTACCAATCATAGAACGGTAGAGAGTTTGATCAACCGAGTTACCTCCCTCATCTAGGTCGAGATGTCCATTTGTAGGCATTGGGGTCTTGATTGGCTTACATTCATCCATCTTGAATCTTTTGAGAAGATCTTTTGTGTATTTCTCTTGAGAGATGAAGATGCCTTCTTTCATTTGCTTGACTTGAAAACCAAGAAAGAATGTAAGCTCACCAATCATTGACATCTCGAACTCCTTAGACATCAATTCACCAAATTCTTTGCATGAGTCTTCATTTGATGATCCAAAGATGATATCATCAACATATACTTGACAAATGAAGATATGCCCATCAAGCTTCTTGGTGAATAGTGTGGTGTCGACCTTCCCAATGGTGAAGCCCTTCTCAATAAGGAAATCCCGAAGGCGCTCATACCAAGCTCTTGGGGCTTGCTTAAGCCCATATAGTGCCTTGGACAACCTATAAACATGATTAGGATATCTAGGGTCTTCAAACCCGGGAGGTTGATCAACATAGACTAGTTCATTAATAAAGCCATTTAAGAATGCACTTTTCACATCCATTTGATATAGTTTCATTTCATGATGTGATGCATATGCAAGAAGGATACGGATGGCTTCTAATCTTGCAACTGGTGCAAAGGTTTCTCCAAAATCTAAACCTTCAACTTGAGAGAACCCCTTTGCCACTAGTCTTGCCTTGTTCCTCACAACAACACCTTGATCATCTTGCTTGTTGCGGAACACCCACTTTGTTCCAATGACTCTTGCATCTTTTGGTCGCTCTTCAAGATTCCAAACTTCATTGCGAGTGAAGTTGTTCAACTCTTCATGCATGGCATTGATCCAATCCGGATCTTTAAGAGCATCTTCTACCTTGGTAGGCTCATAGCAAGAGACAAAGGAGTGATGAGCAATAAATGAAGTAAGTTTTTGAGATCGAGTCATCACCCCCTTTGTTGGACTCCCTATGATGAGATCTTGTGGATGATCTTGTAGGAGAGGTGTATTTCTTCTATTGACCACTTGAGGAGGAGGTTGTGGAGCATCAACATCTTGTGCTTGTACCACCATTTGCTCATGGGAGATATGAGTATCTTCATTTTCTACTCTCCCAACTTTTTCACCATCTTGTGGTACATTTGATGAAGAAGGTTGGTTAATGACTTGTACATCATCTTCATCATCTTTTGGCTTGATGTCTCCCACCGGAATATTCTTCATAGCCTCCCTCAATGGTTCATCACCTACATCATCAAGATTCTCATGTGCTCCTTGGGAACCGTTAGATTCATCAAATTCCACATCATATGTTTCTTCAACCAAGCCGGTGGCATGATTAAATACTCTATATGCTTTGGACTTCAATGAGTAACCAACAAGAAAACCTATGTCACAACGCCTTTGAAACTTCCCTAGGTGTTGCCGCTTCTTGTAGATGTAGCACTTGCAACCAAACACCCTAAAGAAGGAGACGTCCGGCTTCTTCCCATTGAGCAACTCATATGGTGTCTTGACAAGGAACTTTTGAAGAAATAGGCGGTTGGATGCATAGCATGCGGTGTTGATTGCTTCCGCCCATAGAGCTTCGGGGGTGTTGTACTCATCAAGCATTGTCCTTGCAAGAGTGATCAAAGTCCGGTTTTTCCTCTCAACTACACCATTTTGTTGAGGAGTATAGGTTGCGGAGACTTCATGTTTGATTCCAACTTCATCACAATAAGCTTCTATGTTTGTGTTGTCAAACTCTTTGCCATTGTCACTTCTTATCTTCTTGAGCTTCACTTCAAATTCATTTTGAGCTCTCTTGGCAAACTTCTTGAAACAAGATGCAACTTCGGATTTGTCATGAAGGAAGAACACCCATGTATATCTTGAATAGTCATCCACAATCACAAGACAATAGAGATTTCCTCCCAAACTTTTGTATGTTGTTGGTCCAAATAAATCCATGTGTAGGAGTTCTAGCACTCTTGTGGTTGACATGAAAGCTTTGGTTGGATGAGTGTTTGCAACTTGCTTGCCGGCTTGACATGCACTACAAAGCTTGTCCTTCTCAAACTTCACATCCTTCAATCCTCTTACCAAATCATTCTTCATAAGCTTCTTGAGTGAGCTCATCCCAACATGAGCAAGTCTTCTATGCCATAGCCACCCAAGTGTTGTTTTGGTGAATAGGCAAGTCTTCAAGTTTGCATCTTCGGAGGTGAAGTCAACTAGATATAAGTTGTTGTATCTAAATCCATTGAATATCACTTGATTGTCATCTACTTTGGATACAACAACCTCCTTCTCGGTGAATAAGCATTGAAAGCCAAGATCACACAATTGCCCAACGGATAGCAAGTTGAAGCTCAATGAAGCAACATAGAGCACATTGGAAATGGAATGATCATTTGATATTGCCACTTTGCCCAATCCTTTAACCTTGCCCTTTGAATTATCTCCAAATGTTATTTTCTCTTGTCCATCTACCTCTTCATCTAGTGAGGTGAACATACGAGGATCACCGGTCATATGTTGAGTGCAACCACTATCAATAACCCAATGACTACCACCGGTCTTGTAGTTCACCTACACACAAGAGATTCAAGCTTTAGGGATCCAAGCTTGTTGAGGGCCCTTCACCTTCTCAACAAGTGACTTAGCCACCCAAATTTTCTTAGGCCTACTCTTGTTGGGGGGACCTAAGAACATGACTTTCATCTTTCCACTCGAATCTTTTCTAAGCATGTAGTGAGCATTGAAAGCAAAGGGTCTAGCATGCTTGGGCAAGGGTTGTGGTGGTGGAGTTTGACACTCATGAGCAAAGTGGCCTTCTTGTCCACACTCAAAACATCTCTTTGGCTTTGGCTTTGGCTTTGATTGTTGGTATTGAGCTTGAGCCTTCTTCTTCTCTACACTTGCCATATATCCAATGCCACTTCTATCCATCTTCATGACGGTATTCATGAGTAGCTCACTTTGGAGATGCTTGCCTCTAGCAAACTTGCTCAATCCCACCTTGAGATGCTCTTTCTCCATCTTGAGCTTCTTATTCTCTTCCTTGAGAATATCATTGTTCTTCTCCTCCTTGAGTTTCTTGATTTCTTCTTTTAGCTTCTTATTCTCAAGGATCACCTCTTTGTCATGATCAAGAGTTTCTAGCACAATGGTGTTGTGACTTTTCATCTCTTCAAGATCTTTCATGAGCTTTTCATTGTCACTCTTGAGCTTGACAAACTCATCATAGTCATTGCACTCAACCACTTGCTTGCCCTTGCTACTAGATCCATGCTCAATGCTTTCATCAATCAAATCATCATATGAGGTAGCTATATCAATCTTAACAACATGGTTAGTAGCATCATGTGGCTCATTTGGTAAGAATTCTTGTGCAATAATAAGGGTATCATAATTGATCTTTAGAGTTGTATATTCATCTTTTAGCTTATGGTGACTAGTGACAAGCTCATTGTGCACCCACTCAAGTTTTTCATTTTTATCTTTAAGCTCTTTCTTAGAAGATTTGAGCTCCTTGAGTTTGGATGATATAGAATCATTTGTTTCTTTGAGCTCATCATTAGCCTTTTCTAATGTATCACACTTAGCTAAGAGTGAATCATTTTTAGCATCAAGTTTTTCATTTGTAGCTCTACTCTTTCTAATGATCTTTGTATATTTTCTTAGTATTTTGACAAGATCATCATATGTAGGTGAGTCATCATCATCGCTATCACTATCATCATCACTAGCATGTTCATCATCACTACTATCATCACTCTTAGTTACCTTGCGTTCACCTTTGGCCATAAGGCATAGGTGTGTAGAGGATGATGGCGATGGTGGTGGTGAAGATGCAAGATCAATAGCAATGGCGGCCACCTTTTCATCGTCACTCTCATCATCGGATGATCCACTTGATGAATCAATGTCCGTGAGCCAATCACCGACAATGTAGGCCTTGCCACTCTTCTTCTTCTTGTAGAAGTCCCTCTTTTTGCCATCTCTCTTCTTGTATGGCTTGTTCTTCTTCTTTTCATCTTCATCACTTGAATCATCTTTCTTGCCCTTGTTCTTGAACTTGTCTTTCTTGGGCTTTGTGCATTGATGAGCTAGATGGCCAAGTTCGCCACAATTGTAGCAATCCATCTCGGAGATTGGCTTTCTTCTTGAGCTTGTGAAGAACTTCTTCTTCTTGCCATCAAACTTGATGCCACTCTTATTTAGCCTTTTTAGCATCTTGGTGGTCTTCTTCACCATGAGGGCAAGGCTTTCTTCATCATCTTCATCACTTGAGCTCTCATACTCAAGTCTTGCTTTGCCCTTGTCTTGACTAGCTTTGAATGCTAAGTCCTTCTCTTTCTTCTTTGTAGAGGATGAGCCATCTTGTGGTGTGATGTGCATGTACATCTCATGAGCATTGATCTTTCCCAAGATTTGTGTCGGTGTAGCGGCGGAAAGATCACCTTGATGTAGCACGGTCACAATGTGCCCATATTTGTCAATGGGGAGGACACTCAAGATTCTTCTCACAACGTCGGATGGTGACATTTGAGTAAGTCCAAGCCCATTGACTTCCTCTACAAGAACATTTAATCGAGAATACATCTCATTAGCACTTTCTTTGGGAAACATCTCAAAAGAATTTAGCTTTTTAATCACAAGATGATAGCGTTCCTCACGCTCACTCTTGGTTCCCTCATGGAGCGCACAAACGTCCGACCATAGTGCATGGGCGTCTTTGTGGTTCCTTACACGATTGAACACCTCTTTGCAAAGGCCTCTAAAAATGGTGTTGCGAGCCTTTGCATTCCATTTTTCATAATTTACTTCATCGCCTTGAAGTTGTGCGGCATTCCTAGGTGCGGGGAACCCTTGGGAGGCGGCTCTAAGAATTCCAATATCTAGAGCTTCTAAGTATGCCTCCATGCGGATTTTCCAATATGGAAAATCATCTCCCTCAAAGATAGGAGGAGGTCCATCCCCGTGAGACATCTTGCTCTAAGCGATTAAGCTTAAAAACGTGAGCACGAGGCTTTGATACCAATTGAAAGGATCAAGATGCCCAAGAGGGGGGGTGAATTGGGCTAATTCGAAATTCTCTTGCAATAAACAAATCCTACGGATAGCCCAATTAACCCCTTGTGCCTAGAAAAGTATTTCTATCAAACTAATGCACAACGAACTCACCACCTATGTTCCAACCTTACTCAAGCAAGCAATTCTATGGATGTAAAACAAGTATTGAATTGCTTAAAGTAAATACTCAAAGTAAGTGCTCAAAGTAAATAGGGAGAGAAAGGAACGCGGCGATGTTTTGCCGAGGTATCGAAGAGTCGCCACTCTCCACTAGTCCTCGTTGGAGCACCCGCGCAAGGGTGTAGCTCCCCCTTGATCCGCGCAAGGATCAAGTGCTCTTTACGGGTTGATTCTTCAACACTCCGTCGCGGCGAATCACCCAAAGCCGCTCACAACTTTGAGTCGGGTCACCCACAAGCTCCGCCGGGTGAACACCAAACTCCCAATCACCACCAAGCCGTCTAGGTGATGGCGATCACCAAGAGTAACAAGCACGAACTCTCACTTGACCACGCGAAGCCTAATGAGACGATGGATGCACACTTTGCTACTCTTGATTTGCTAGTGAGGCTACTCTCTTGGATTCTCAAATCACAAACACCTCACTAGGACCTTGCTCTTCTTGGCACTCACAAACGTGTTTCTCAGCTGTTGGAATGAGCAAAAGTCACTCCACTCACGAGTGGAGCTTCTATTTATAAGGCAGCCTGAAAAACTATCCGTTATGAGCTTCTGCGGGGTGACCGGACGCTCCGGTCGTGATGACCGGACGCTCCGGTCAGTTCTACCCGCGAACCAGTATTTAAAGAGTCGACCGGACGCTGGCAGGGTCCGGTCAGCACTGACCGGACGCGTCCGGTCGCATAAAACCCTTACTGGAACCTTACTGGACTCGACCGGACGCTGAACCCTCAGGGTCCGGTCGCACTGACCGGACGCGTCCGGTCACACTTTTCCAAGTCTAGACCCTTACTGGAGTCGACCGGACGCTAGCTCTCAGCGTCCGGTCACACGACCCTCCAGCGTCCGGTCACAACAGACTTAACCACCTCAGTCAAACGAACTGACCGGACCCTGCGGCCAGCGTCCGGTCGCACCGGAGCCAGCGTCCGGTCAGTGTTTGACCCTCCATTCACTTTCAACTTTCGAACATATGTGAATGAAGTTTGCTCCAAAGGATCTTAGGCATTCATAGGAGCTACCTAGAGCTAGTTTTAACAAGTGTGCACCACACCTAACTCACTAGACTCAACTAGGTCAAGCTACCCGTTCATACCCCCTTCATAGTACGGCCAAAGGAAAAAAACAAAGTCCTAAACTACTCTAAGTGTCTCTCCAACTCCAATCGACACTTAGAACTAGTTATCCTTAACCTTGTCGTCCATCCTCTGAAAACCGAAACGATTTCCATCGTAGGGGCATGACAACCTCGATTGCCCAATCGATCTCCATTACCATGACCTAACTTAATTGCCTCTGCAAAACACACGTTAGTCATAGTAATCTTGTATTGACATTAATCACCGAAATCCAACTAGGGGCCTAGATGCTTTCAGACGTCCTACCGCTCCATGGGATCCTCGAGGGTGCCGTTGTCTACAACATTGAGCACCTTGTCGGTGACCGTGGCACCTTCGTTGGGGCGTCTAGGGACTACGCCATCGTGATCAGCCACAACCCTAACAACGGCACCTGGACAGGGGGTGCTTCCCGCTGAAGAAAGGCCACCATGGTTGATGGATATCTTCAACATCTCATCAAGCTTCATGAACTAGCCGATCTGAGCGGCCGCAAGGATGAAACCCCCCATCAACGCAGTCCTAGGCGGCTTCCCCACCGATAAGACTTGCTCAGGGAAGATTCACTGAAAGAGCTCCCCGCATGGCTCCATCCCGACAAAGGCCTCGTGGATGATGGCAAAGCCGACAACGCTCAGCACCCTCCAGTGCACCTCCTCCTTCAGCAGCAGTGGACCCTTCTCGACAAAGGTAGCCAGCACCATCTCATCTATGTTGGTTGACCTCCAGCTCGACATCACACTCCAGATTCATGAACGGATCTATGAGCTCTCCTCTCCCTCGCATTACCCTCTCTCACTTAGGAATCACCGTGGCATACGAACGCGCTCGGTGAGAAGGAGAAAGGAGGAGAGATAGCAGCTTAGGAACAGGCAAAGGAATGGGACGAGAACTCCTCTCCCCCTCCCTATTTAAGGAAGAGGCGCAACAGCTGAGGAAAGGCAAAAGGTTGGGATGAAAAACTCTCTCCCTTCCCCTATTCAATGCAGATGGGAAATTGATGCTAACAGGAATCCGATGGGATGCGCCTAGACCGATAGGACACGCTCTAGTAGATGAGACATCGCCTAGTCAAACAAGACATTGCCTAGGCATGGCCCACCACTACCATGTGCCGGGCGCGAGAATCTGGGCGCACCCACATATAGGCGACTCTTCGCTTCCCTAGGCAGGACCTGGAAAGACCCGATGACGAAACCCCCATCAGGGGGAGCCCATCGAGCCTCCTGGGTCGATCGGATGGCCTAGGTAAAATGACAAACATACGACCACTAAAAGATAAGCATCTATGTTTACTTACTTTGCGTGTTAATTTCATTATCGAGCTTCTGACCCCAGCAACGGTAGGGGCACAAACATCGCTCGGGGGCTGCTAAGAGTGTCTACTTGTTTAGACATCCTCATCGCCTAACCGCTCCTTACGTTTAAAAACCAGAGACACGATGTGTGGGTGTAAAACTTTGAGTAAAACTGGATGAACCGCTAGACCCTATGCCTCGGCGGCTATGGTGTTTTTGTTCACCAGCATAATCGAATTCACAGTTCCCCGTACCCCAAGCCTCCACCTTCTCGAGAAGGGTTCGAAGGGGTACGCCTGCAGATTCTCCTTCAAGGAGAAGCTGTCAGGTCGCTTAAAGTCAATCAAACGACTCAAACCGCCACTGAGAGATGAAAACAAAAAATTGCGATGCACGTGCAGGTTACACGGGCCTCATCACGAACGTTGGACTCGAACCCTGCACGAACATCTAGTAAGAGCTTCTCATCGCTCATACCATCAAGGTAACATTACCGACTGTAACACCCTAGGTGTTATGGTCGCACTAAAACACTTGCATGACATAAGCATGAGCATCATCATCTCATTCATAAGCATCATACCATTATGAATGTTATCATTTCATGTGTGTTTCTATTTGAACTGTTTGGTTTTATGCTAGCAATTGTGTGTGCTCATGTGTGGTCTATGCAAATGTGTGTAAAATGTCCTCTTAAACAACTTAGCTACACTTAGAATGTCATTAGGAACAATGTTCATGTTGACCATATTGCCTAATTATACTTCCAAGTAATTGTTTGACTTGTGTTGACCCCTAGAGCGCTTTGGTTTGACTGTTTAAAAAGTGTAGCTTTGAGTGTTTGCATGTCTGAGCAACCTAAAGAAAAATTGTAGCAAATTATATAGGGAACAAACTTTGTTTAGAGGCCAAGTCATGAAAATGTGTGGAACAGTCTCAAACATGGCCCACAAGTCAGACTTGGGTGCTAATTCTACACTTAGAAAATTTTCTAAGTCCCTTGTTGATTTCTAGTTTTTGCAGGCTTGACTTTGGCTTGATTTTACTCTCTATCCATTGCAAATTAGACTTTGATCTCTAAAGGAGTTTTGTAGCTGGTACATAGGACTTCAACTTTTGTTTAGGAGGTTTGCGCTAATGATCAAAGGATTCAGAAATCCATCGGCTCCAAATCACGCTGTTAGGCTCGGGCATTGCTCTGCTGATCGAACTGAATCAACAGCTACAGTGACCAACCATTTCAGAACATCCTTGCCGCATGTATGCCGCGCATCACTAGCGTCCTAAGCAGCCAGGCCACGTTGGGCCTCAGCGTGGCACTTCATCCCGTGGCGCTCGCTCGTGACTCCTCCGCGCTCGCATTCCATTCCTTTGTCTCCTTCGTCCACAGCAGCATCGCAGCGCCTTCGCTATGGCCACAGTCGTTGCCGAGCGTGTCGCCGTTGCGTATCACCCTCGCCATCACATCGTTGGTCACTCCAGCTAGCCCACCACTCCACCATCGCCTCCTGTAGCTCGTCCACCTTGCCGTTGAGCCGGAGAGTCGAGGTAGAGGCCACCTTTCCTTCTTCCCGCGGCGAAGCGCCATTACCGCCGTGAGCTCCGACAAGCTCCCGTGTACTCACCACCATACCTCGCCTCGCTCCGTCACTCCCACAGCTCCGCTAAGACCTTCTCTAGCTCGTTGTCATCTCCGCGCAGTCAATCGACCTCAGGTGAGGCCGCATTTGGCGTTTCCGCGTCGTCGCAACCTCACCAGAGTTGGGTGCTCCGTGGCCAGCCCCACCTAGAGTACCTCGTCACCTCTGCTCTCTCCCTTCTCGTTCCCCGGAGTACCCTAATGCTTGAATCAGGCCTAGCCAAACCTCTACTAGCTGGAGATGGCCGGCACACCACTGGGCTCCTCCACCGTGCCACCGTGAACATCGGCGAGCTACCTCCGTTGGCTCTGCCCTCCCATCACCTACCCCTATCGATGCGCATAGATGAGTAGAGCACACTGGTGACCTCGGCCTCACCGAAATCCTCGCCGCCGGCGAGGTAGCGCCGAGCAGCGTAGCGCAGAGCCGCCTCCACTGTTTTGGTGTGACGGACATGCAGGCCCGATTGGCTGGAGGGCCCCAGCTGTCAGCGTCTATTGAATGAAAAGCTAGTGCATTTGTTCAGATTTTTATGCTATTTTGTGAATTTTGTATCTCTTTGTGTGTAGATCCAAATGGAGTGATTCTAATTTTGGTAGAATCACAGTGAAGTCTAGTATTTAGGAAAAATATGACATGAGCACTTGAAGTGGAAATTTTGGATGAATTAAATAGGAACTTGTTTTTAAAAGCATGCAAACTTGTTTAAATTATAGTTTCTGTGCTCCAAAAATTTTGAAATTTTGTGGGTGAGCTCTTCTTGTTTAGTAGAACCTCTGGTAAAAATTTGAGAGTCAGAGCATGTATGATTTTTGATTTATAGATTTTCCTTTTATCATTGGATGATCCTTGTAGGAATTTTAGTAATTTATTTATGAATCCAATGACCATGAAAATTGTTTGAGGATGTCCTAGTACCTTACGGATGCTAGAAAAAATATAAAATCTGTTGCTTGACACTTTTCACTAGGGTTTCCTAATTATGCCATTTTAAGCCTTTATGCCTTGTCATTTTTGTGTAGGATGAGATACTTGTTAAATTGATGTAAAATTTATGTAGTAGCCTATTGGAGACATATCTAAGCTACTATAATTTTTGTAGAATTTTCTATATACTTTGGATATGTGTTTATTATTTAACCTAATTATCTAAATAAATTAATAAAGGAATGAAAATGATTTATTTAGGAAGGGCCACTATGTTTGCTTATGTTCATTTTATGTATGTTAACTGTTGGTAACCTTGGTAGTACTCGTGGTGCTATGCGTGTATGTAATGAAGTATTATTTTCACTATAATTCTATTATAGTGACTTTCTAGACAGATTTTAGAGTTAAGCAGATTAACTGGTGAATTTGATATTTGCTGTGAAATTGGTACCTAACAAAGTGGTAGGAAACTTGTTTATATAGCTTGTGTCAAAATTTCAAGACATTTGGCCTAGTAGTTTGTGAGTTATCTCAATTGGAAGACAGCACTCCCAACTGCCTACTCTCTGGAATCCACGGACAGTTTTGCAAGATTAGTCTGGGTGACCTAGTTTGAGTTTGAATTAGTCTTTGGTGATTAAATGAAAGTTGTATACAATTTTATAAGCTTTTCAGAAAGTCTTAAATCATGGTATTTGGATCTGTAGAACTCCAGTTATGGATCAAACTTGTAGCTACTGTTTGCAGCCTGAAAACTATTGAGTGCAGTGAATGACTTGCTTGCTTTATATGAGTTGATGTGGTAATTTAGATGCTAGGCTAATTAAGATAAATTGTTAGTTGCAGGTGCTAGACTTCTTACTAAAGATGAACAACTTTATCTTAGGTTATTAGAACTTGGTGAGTGTGCCGTTCTTGTTTTCTAAAAGAGATATGCACCTACTCGGTAAAATCAATGTTAATCTTGTATCATTACGTCTTTCATGCGTCCATTCAAACATGGCTGTACATTTCATCATCACCTTCCATCTCATGTGCATGCATGATTCTTATACTATGCATATGCATGCAATAGGTGTTCCGGAGGGAGTCACACTTCTAGAATTCGAGCCAGTACTTCCGGAGGAGCAGCAGCAAGCTCAGGAGCAGGAAGTGTAGACCCCTGACGAAGGAGTCAACGAAGAAGTTCTTGTGTGCCCCAATCACCAACCTTCATCTTTTCTGAAAGGCAAGCCCTGGAGCATTCTAAGTCTCCTATGTTTTAAAAATGGTTACTTTGAATATCTTTATTTATTGATGCATTAAGTGATAGGAATTGGATGCAAACACTTGTTGGATATATATCTATTCCTTGGCCAGTATACGTACCCTGAATCCTATTTAGGTCTAGGAGCGAATCAAAGCTTAGCCATGCTTAGACCGGTAAAAGTCAGGTGATTTCCTGTCACCTGCAAGTTAGGATGATGTCCGGTCACGGTTGGCTATATATTGCTATCGTGGAAGATAACCATGTGTTAATAATGAATTGTGACTGGGCGGGATGTCGATAGAGAAGCAACAAGGCAAGGAGGTCTTGGGTGTGGATGTATCCCCGTCTATGTCGGTTAAGAACCGATTCGCTGTACGCCCTCATGTCATGTTGAACGCATGCCTATCACTTAGTTGGCCAGATAACTCGTTCCAACCACGAAGCCGAGTAGCTCAACTCAGGCCGGAAGACCGAGAAGTGAAAGTGCGCACCCTGGCGGTAGTAAGGATGTGCGGGGAGCTATTGGCGTAAGTCCGAGAGATTGACCACCTGGCAAAGTGGACTCCCTGAGGGTGCGGCGCTGCTTGGAGCCACGATTCCTGAGGTGTACCAAATGTGACCTAAGGCTGGATATGACTATGGCGCTAGCTTGTATTTGAACTAAGTGTGTGTGATGGTCTCAATCTACTTTTCTTCCGCTATTTGTGAACTCGTTCTGTAATAACTATGTGTACTCTGATGTATGAGGTACTTGTGAACTACTTGTGAAATGGATGTAACATGTGGCCTGTTATGTTGAATTACTGTGATCTTGGTTGTATGCAAGTTGGTTTGAAATTCTTCGTGGTTTCAGTTGACTACCGGGTTTATATGGGTTCAGGTATGACGGTTTGATCACTCTGGTGATTGCTTTCGTACTTGTGCTCTTATAAATTGGTTGGTTCTGTTATAGCTGGCATCAGAGCTAGATTCAATATTAAACATGTCATATGTGTATTTAAAACAAAGGTTTTTGTTTGCGAAAATCAGTTTTGACAACTTATAGCTACTTTTATAGGGTGTTCAAATCTGAAGTTTTACTTAAGTGTGCCAGTGGTCATATCCTCTATGCCCAAATAAGGACTTTCAGGTGGCTTATTTAAGTAATGACTTTTGGGGGTAATTGCTTTCATTTTATTTCGTCGTCCATACGGCGTGCTATTGTATGGATGTCATCCGCTTGGGTGGTAATGTATGGATCAATTGCCTCTACGCCCAGGTAAAGTGAGTTGTGAGAGCATGACCGTCCAACAGTCGGTCTAGGGGAGAGTTAGTTGTGGTTACTAGAATATTTACATGTTACGTACATGTATATATGAAGGTACTTAATTGTGGGTACATCTGTCGGGTAGCTTTGGATACCAAAGTATGTACATATGGGATGTATATATGGAGCGTATCTTAGTTTACTGCTTTCATTGTATGCTTATTTATCTCGTGTGGGATGGGCTACAATGAATTTGTCTGCAGGTACACTAACAACGCAACATGTAGCTCGACTAGATACTTATATGAGAGAACGTATGTATGCCACCGTCTATGTCGCTAGAATGTTAAATTTTTCTTAAGATTTGTGAGGACGTACGGAACATGCATGCATCATGTTTACTCATGCCATTACATTTTTGCATCACTCCCTCCCTTATCTTTAATTATTCTGTTATAGATTTCCCATCCTATAAGGTAATCCTCTCACACCCAAGTTACAATGCTACTACAGATGGCTGCACTAGCACTACCGCCCTGGGGCAGCACATTCCTTCATATGTTTGGCACCCTAACCCTGTTGTGGAGGGTGCTACATTTAGTAGGATATACGGAGCCGCCTCATTATGCTTTGATGTAATCTCTGAAACTTGCATGTTGGCTCCATATGGATGTGAGCTTTAAATAAAAGTCCAACTGTGATGTTGGCAAAAATTTAGCATGTAAGCGTATGCATCGCGTGAATGTGCGGAGTAAAGTCATGGCGATGTTATGAGGATGAGTTATTGTGCCTCTGTTTATTGTATGAAATTAATCTCTCCAATAAGTTCAGTTTGGCATAATTCTACAATCCTTTTGCAATGTATCCGACATCGTCCATCATTACTCACAAATGCATTTATGTAGAAGTCACGCAATCTGCATTCAGGCCATGCTGGGGGTAGTGGTGATGATGATCTTCCACCGCCACCACCACCCACATCGTCTAATCTGTTGGCCATGCTTGTGGAAGGTCAGTGTGCATTGGGGGATGCTATGCGTACCCTGGCCCAGCATCAAGCCTAGGGCCACAATCAACGACAGGGACCAGAGCCCAACCAGTTTAGTGATTTCAAAGAATTCCAAGATACCAAGCCGCCCATATTCAAGGAAGCTGAAGAGTTGCTCCAAGCAGAAGAGTGGCTAAACACGCTTGAGCGCAAGTTCCGTTTGCTCAGGGTGACGGAACAGATGAAGGCGGAGTATGCTTCGCATCAGTTACAAGGACCAACAGGTATTTGGTGGCGTCATTATAGGTCCACCTTACCTGAGAATGCCCAGATCATGTGGAATCAATTCTAGGAGGCTTTCAAGAGTCATTATATTCCTCCCGGGCTGATGGCCATAAAGCATGATGAGTTTATGAAGTTGGTGCAGGGCACCAAGACACTCACTGAATATCTTCATGCCTTCAATCATCTAGCAAGGTATGCTCTAGAATTCGTTGATTTCGAAGCAAAGAAAATCGCCAGCTTTAAGAGAGGGCTTAGTCCCAAACTAATGAAATCCATGGGGAACAACAAGAGTGTCACTTTCAATGAGTTCATAAGCGATGCTCTTACTCAAGAGAATAACAATAATGTCTATGCTGCTTCCAAAAAATTGCAAGAGGGCCTTTGAGGCAGGTGTCTCTCAGGCTAAAGCTCTAGTAACGAAGACTCAGTTTCGCCCACCGACTACAGCCGTTAGGTACCGGCCGCCACAAAAGAAGAATCAGGCAAAGACTAGTTTCAAGAAGGCATTTACTGTACCTCTTCCAAAGGGCACCATAGGATCAGGAAATTCTTTTGTTCCGCCAGCTAATAGGCCCTGCTGGAATTGTGGCAGGACAGGTCATTGGTCCAAGAATTGTCCGTATCCCTAGAAGAACAATCAGAAGCAAGGGAATTCTGGTGCTCGTCAAGGACATGTTAACTAAACCAATGTGACAGAGATACCCTCCGGAGAGGTGGTTACTGCGGGTAAGTTTCTTATGAATCAACATCTGACAGTTGTACTATTTGATTCTGGTGCTTCGTATTCATTTATGAGTCCAGCTTTTGCATCAAAATACAATCAGAAGGTAATTACAGTATCCTCGGGTAGTTATTGCATTAGTGCAGCTGGAAGTAATATCTTGACTAATCAAATAGTGCTGGGGTGAGTATCAAAATTGAGGGACGAGTGTTTATGGCCGATATGGTAGTTTTGCTAGGATTAGGGATAGATGTAATCTTGGGAATGAAGTGGATGAGCGGTCATGGAGTGCTCATTGATACTTCCACTAGGGTCGTTATGTTGAGGGATCCTATCAGTAAGGAGGCTTTTCTAGTGCCACTTCCCAGAGAGCTAGAACTCCACAACACTACTAATGCTATCCAGACCCTGAGAATTGAGGACGTCCCAGTAGTGTGTGAATTTCTAGATGTATTTCCTGATGATTTACCTAGTTTACCGTCGGATCGAGATATAGAATTCAAGATCGAGTTAGTGCTGGGCACTGCACCTATTTCTAGAAGGCCTTATTGGATGTCGCCCAATGAGTTAGCAGAGCTTAAAGTTCAGTTACAAGATCTATTAGAGAAAGGTCTTATCTGACCTAGTGCTTCTCCCTAGAGTTGTCCTGCCATATTTGTGAAGAAGAAGGACAAGTCATTGCGTATGTGTTTGGATTATCGTCCACTCTATGCTGTGACCATCAAGAATAAGTACCCATTGCCTCGCATTGATATTCTGTTTGATCAGTTGTCTAAGGCAAAGGTATTCTCCAAAATTGATTTGAGGTCTAGTTATCATTAGATAAAGATTAGACCGGAGGATGTGCCTAAGACCGCTTTCTCCACCAGATATGGGTTGTATGAGTATCTTGTTATGTCCTTTGGCCTAACCAATGCTCCTGCATACTTCGTATATCTGATGAATTCTGTATTCATAGAGGAACTAGACAAGTTTGTAGTTGTCTTCATTGATGACATCTTGATCTTTTCCACAAATGCTGAAGAACATGTCGAGCATCTAAGAGTTGTTTTATCCAGGTTACAAGAACATAAGCTCTATGCAAAGTTTAGTCAATGCGAGTTTTGGCTTAAGAAAGTACCTTTCTTGGGTCATGTGTTGTCTGATGAAGGGATTTCGGTTGATCCGTCTAAGGTGCAAGAAGTCATGGATTGGAAAGCACCAGCTTCAGTGCATGAGGTTAGAAGTTTCCTTGGTTTGGCTAGATATTATCGTCGATTCATCCTGGATTTCTCTAAGGTAGCCAAGCCCATGACCAGGTTGCTTCAAAAAGATGTAAAATTTGTTTGGACTCCAGAGTGTGAGACTGCTTTTTGCACTTTAAGGACCTTGTTGACATCAGCTCCTATGTTGGCACAACCGGATATCGAAAAACCTTTTGATATGTTTTGTGATGCATCAGGTACCGGTTTAGGATGTGTCCTTATGCAGGAAGGCCAGGTCATTGCTTATGCCTCACATTAGTTAAGGAAGCATGAAGTCAATTATCCAACTCATGATCTTGAGTTAGCTGCTGTTGTTCATGCTTTGAAGATTTGGAGGCATTACCTGCTTGGTAACGTGTGCCATATCTATACCAAACATAAAAGTCTCAAGTATATTTTCACCCAACCAGAATTGAACATGAGACAGAGAAGATGGCTAGAGTTGATTAAAGATTATAATTTGGAAGTCCATTATCATCCGGGTAAAGCAAATGTTGTTGCTGATGCTTTGAGTAGGAAATCTCACTGTACTTCTCTCTTGGAAGCAGATTATCATTTGGTGCATCTGTTACATCCTGCTGTGTTGCACATTATTACCCTTAGTTGCTCTCTAGAAAGTAAAATCATCAAGCTTCAGAAAACCAATGTGGGTATGTTCCACATCAAAAGAAAGATGAAGGAACAAGATACAAAACACTTTCGTATTGATGAGAAGGGTGTTCTATGGTTTAAGGACAGACTTGTTGTACCAAAGGACAAAGAGCTTAGAAACCAAATCTTAGAAGAAGCTCACTCATCCAAGTTATCTATCCACCCAGGAAGTAGCAAAATGTATCAAGATTTGAAATCTCGCTTTTGGTGGACCAAGATGAAGAAAGAAATCGCATCTTATGTTGCAAGGTGCGACAATTGTTGTAGAGTCAAAGCAATTCACATGAAGCCTGCTAGACTTCTCCAACCATTGTCTATACTAGGATGGAAGTGGGAAGAGATTAGTATGGATTTCATTGTTGGACTTCCTCCTACCTAAAAGAATTTTAATTCCATATGGGTAATAGTGGATCGTTTAACAAAGTGTGCTCATTTCATACCAGTTAGAGTTGACTATCGACCAAGTGACTATGCTGAGTTATATTTTAACCAGATAGTATGTCTCCATGGTGTTCCTAGAACCAACAATTGCATAAGATGATAGGGACCAACTTAGTTAGAAGTTCTGCTTCTCATCCACAAACCTCTGGACAGACGGAGTGGGTGAATCAAATATTAGAAGACATGTTAAGAGCTTGTGTCATATCATCCAAAGGTTCGTGGGATAAGTGGTTACCCTTGGCTGAATTTTCCTATAATAATAGTTATCAAGAAAGCATCAAGATGGCTCCCTTCGAAGCGTTGTATGGCCGTAAGTGTAGAACTCCTTTGAACTGGGTTGAATCTAGAGAAAGGAGATACTACGGCATTGATTTTGTTGAAGAGGCTGAACAACAAGTCCGTACTATCCAAAAACATATGAAAGCCGCTCAAGCTAGGCAGAAAAGCTATGTGGATAAAAGAAGAAAGCCCATTGAGCTTGAAGTAGGTGATCATGTTTGTCTGAAGGTATCACCGATGAAAGGTGTGCAGCGATTCAGAGTAAAAAGGAAGCTTGCACCTAGGTATGTAGGCCCATATCCGATCATGGAAAAGAGTGGGAATGTGGCTTACAAGATAGAGTTACCTTATGAGATGAGAGCTATCTTCAATGTTTTTCATGTCTCTCAATGGAAGAAATGTCTTCGTGTTCCCGAAGAAAGAGTTTCACTTAGAAATATCAAGTTGAAATCAGATCTATCCTATGAAGAAAGGCCAGTGCGGGTTATTGATACCAGAGAGAGAGAGAGAGTAACCTGGAACCGTGTGGTCAAGTTTTACAAGGTTATGTGGAGTAACCAAGGTAGTGAGAGCGATGCAACGTGAGAATAGGGAGATTATTTGAAGGATGTATACCCTACCTTTTATTCAAAATGGTACGCTTTTCAAATCTCGGGGCGAGATTTTTATAAGGGGGAGGGCTATAACACCCTAGGTGTTATGGTTGTACTAAAACACTTGCATCACATGAGCATGAGCATCATCATCTCATTCATAAGCATCATACCATTATGAATGTTATCATTTCATGTGTGTTTCTATTTGAACTGCTTGGTTTTATGCTAGCAATTGTGTGTGCTCATGTGTGGTCTATGCAAATGTGTGTCAAATGTCCTCTTAAACAACTTAGCTACACTTAGAATGTCATTAGGAACAATGTTCATGTTGACCATATTGCCTAATTATACTTCCAAGTAATTGTTTGACTTGTGTTGACCCCCTAGAGCGCTTTGGTTTGACTATTTAAAAAGTGCAGCTTCTAGTGTTTGCATGTCTGAGCAACCTAAAGCAAAATTGTAGAAAATTATATAGGTAACAAACTTTGTTTAGAGGCCAAGTCATGAAAATGTGTGGAACAATCTCAAACATGGTCCACAAGTCAGACTTGGGTGCTAATTCTACACTTAGAAAATTTTCCAAGTCCCTTGCTGATTTCCAGTTTTGCAGGCTCGACTTTGGCTTGATTTTACTCTCTATCCATTGCGAATTAGACTTTGATCTCTAAAGGAGTTTTGTAGCTGGTACATAGGACTTCAACTTTTGTTTAGGAGGTTTGCGCTAATGATCAAAGGATTCGAAAATCCATCGGCTCCAAATCGTGCTGTCAGGCTCGGGCATTGCTCTGCTGATTGAACTGAATCAGCAGCTACAGTGACCGACTGTTTCAGAACATCATCGCCGCGTGTACGCCGTGCGTCGCTGGCATCCTGAGCAGCCAGGCCACGTTGGGCCTCAGTGTGGCACTTCATCCTACGGCGCTTGCTCGTGAATCCTCCGTGCTCGCATTCCATTCCTTTGCCTCCTTCGTCCACAGCAGCATCGCAGCGCCTCTGCTACGGCCGCCGTCGTTGCTAAGCGCATCGCCATCGCGTATCACCCTCACCATCATGTCGTTGGTCACTCCAGCTAGCCCACCACTCCACCATCGCCGCCTGTAGCTCGTCCACCTCACCGTTGAGCCGGACAGTCGAGGTAGAGGCCACATTTCCTTCTTCCCGCGGTGAAGCGCCATTACCGCCGTGAGTTCCGACGAGCTCCCGTGTACTCACCACCGTACCTCGCCTCGCTCTATCAGTCGCACAGCTCCGCTGAGACCTTCTCTAGCTCATCGTCATTGCCACACAGTCAATCGACCTCACGTGAGGCCGCATTCGGCGTTTCCGCGCCGTCGCAACCTCGCCGGAGTTGGGTGCTCCGTGGCCATCCCCACCTAGAGTACCTTGTCACCTCCGCTCTCTCCATTCTCGTTCCTCGGAGTACCCTAATGCTTGAATCAGGCCTAGCCAAACCTATACTAGCCGGAGATGGTCGGTGCACCACCGGGCTCCTCCACCGTGCCGCCATGAACATTGGCGAGCTACCTCCGGTGGCTCCACCCTCCCATCACCTACCCCTATCGATGCGCATAGATGAGTAGAGCACGCCGGTGACCTCGGCCTCACCGAAATCCTCACCGCCGACGAGGTAGCGCCGAGCAGCGTAGCGCGGAGCCACCTCCTCTGTTCTGGTGTGATTGACATGCGGGCCCGATTGGCTGGAGGGCCACAGCTGTCAGCGTCTATTGAATGAAAAGCTAGTGCATTTGTTTAGATTTTGATGCTATTTTGTGAATTTTGTATCTCTTTGTGTGTAGATCCAAATGGAGTGATTCTAATTTTGTTAGAATCACAATGAAGTCTAATATTTAGGAAAAATATGACATGAGCACTTGAAGTGGAAATTTTGGATGAATTAAATAGGAACTTGAAATGTGTTTTTAAAAGCATGCAAATTTGTTTAAATTATATCTTGAGTTTCTGTGCTCCAAAAATTATGAAATTTTGTGGGTGAGCTCTTCTTGTTTAGTAGAAGGTCTGGTAAAAATTTGAGAGTCAGAGCATGTATGGTTTTTGATTTATAGATTTTCATTTTATCATTGGATGATCCTTGTAGGAATTTTAGTAATTTATTTATGAATCCAATTACCATGAAAATTGTTTGAGGATGTCCTAGTACCTTACGGATGCGAGGAAAAATATAAAATTTGTTGCTTGACACTTTTCACTAGGGTTTCCTAATTATGCCATTTTAAGCCTTTATGCCTTGTCATTTTTGTGTAGGATGAGATACTTGTTCAATTGATGTAAAATTTATGTAGTAGCCTATTGGAGACATATCTAAGCTACTGTAATTGTTGTAGAATTTTCTGTATACTTTGGATATGTGTTTATTATTTAACCTGATTATCTAAATAAATTAATAAAGGAATGAAAATGATTTATTTAGGAAGGGCCACTATGTTTGCTTATCTTCATTTGATGTATGTTAACTATTGGTAACCTTGGTAGTACTTGTGGTGCTATGCGTGTATGTAACGAAGTATTATTTTCACTATAATTCTATTATAGTGACTTTCTAGACAGATTTTAGAGTTAAGCAGATTAACTGGTGAATTTGATGTTTGCTATGAAATTGGTCACTAACAAAGTGGTAAGAAACTTGTTTATATAGCTTGTGTCAAAATTTCAAGATATTTGGCCAAGTAGTTTGAGAGTTATCTTAGTTGGAAGACAGCACTCCCAACTGCCTACTCTCTGGAATCCATGGACAGTTTTGCAAGATTAGTCTGGGTGACCTAGTTTGCGTTTGAATTATTCTTTGGTGATTAAATGAAAGTTGTAGACAATTTTATAAGCTTTCTAGAAAGTCTTAAATCATGGTATTTAGATCTGTAGAACTCTAGTTATGGATCAAACGTGTAGCTACTGTTTGCAGCCTGAAAACTGTTGAGCGCAGTGAATGACTTGCTTGCTTTATATGAGTTGATGTGGTAATTTAGATGCTAGGCTAATTAAGATAAATTGTTAGTTGCAGGTGCTAGACCTCTTACTGAAGATGAACAACTTTATCTTAGGTTATTAGAACTTTGTGAGTGTGTCGTTCTTGTTTTCTAAAAGAGATATGCACCTACTCGGTAAAATCGATGTTAATCTTGTATCATTACGTCTTTCATGCGTCGATTCATACATGGCTGTACATTTCATCATCACCTTCCATCTCGTGTGCATGCATGATTCTTATACTATGCATATGCATGCAATAGGTGTTTCGGAGGGAGTCAGGCTTCTGGAATTCGAGCCAGTACTTCCGGAGGAGCAGCAGCAAGCTCAGGAGCAGGAAGTGCAGGCCCCCAAAGAAGGAGTCAACGAAGAAGTTCTTGAGTGCCCCGATCACCAACCTTCATCTTTTCTGAAAGGCAAGCCCTGGAGCATTCTAAGTCTCCTATGTTTTGAAAATGGTTACTTTGAATATCTTTATTTATTGATGCATTAAGTGATAGGAATTGGATGCAAACACTTGTTGCATATATATCTATTCCTTGGCCAGTATACGTACCCTGAATCCTATTTAGGTCTAGGAGCGAATCAAAGCTTAGCCATGCTTAGACCGATAAAAGTCAGGTGATTTCCTGTCACCTGCAAGTTAGGATGATGTCCGGTCACGGTTGGCTATATATTGCTATCGTGGAAGATAACCATGTGTTAATAATGAATTGTGACCGGGTGGGATGTCGATAGAGAAGCAACAAGGCAAGGAGGTCTTGGGTGTGGATCTATCCCCATCTGTGTCGGTTAAGGACCAATTAGCTGTACGTCCTCATGTCATGTTGAACGCATGCCTATCACTTAGTTGGTCGGATAACTCGTTCCGACCACGAAGCCAAGTAGCTCAACTCAGGCCGGAAGACCGAGAAGTGAAAGTGCACACCGTGGCGGTAGTAAGAATGTGTGGGGAGTTATTGGCGTAAGTCCGAGGTGAGATTGACCACCTAGCAAAGTGGACTCCCTGAGGGTGCGGCGCTGCTCGGAGCCATGATTCCTGAGGTGTACCAAAGGTGACCTATGGCTGCCTTCGCACGGTATGCCTGGGTTTGTGTTAGGAATACCCCTCCAGCTGGATAGGAATCGATTTGAATCATCGTCTCTCCCGGATAGTGAGAACTTGACTGAGCAGCGGCAACGTAGATGCACTTAATTGAACTTGATGGTTAAATCGATGATGATGATGATACAACATTATACCGGATATGGTTACTAATGTTTGGAGTTAATCAATTGCTTGCTCTAGTATAGGTGCTAATCTAGTTGACAGGTTAATATTGTTAACTTTCTGCTTACTCATAAATCAAATTATGCTCTCTTATCACTAAAGCTTTTATGCAAAATGGTTGTCAAGCAAGATCCACCGATAAAGCCTTGCATACTCCTTGGTGTCATTTATTTCTGGTTTACGATGGGTAAGTCTAGCTGAGTACATTCTGGTACTCAGGGTTTATTTCCCTCTTGTTGCAGATGACGTGCTCTATAACGGCTACTGTAAGTATTGTCTCCACCCTATGGGGGAGGAAGACTAGATCATGGGCATGATCATCTATGTTATCTTATCTTACTGCTTTTGCTGGATATGACTATGGTGCTGGCTTGTATTTGAACTAAGTGTGTGTGATGGCCTCAAACTACTTTGCTTCCGCTATTTGTGAACTCGTTCTGTAATAACTATGTGTACTCTGATGTATGAGGTACTTGTGAACTACTTGTGAAATGGATGTAACATGTGGCCTGCTATGTTGAATTACTGTGATCTTGGTTGTATGCAAGTTGATTTGAAATCCTTCATGGTTTTAGTTGACTACTGGGTTTATATGGGTTCAAGTATGACGGTTTGATCACTCCGGTGATTGCTTTCGTACTTGTGCTCTTATAAATTGGCTGGTTCTGTTACACTGACCCCCCCCCTTCATTTCAATTAAACCCATACATCCAAACGATGCATATGCGATCATCGCATCTCAATGTTTCATGTCGCACCACGAAACGACACCCACCTCATTCGATATGAGTGGCAACTAACCAAGGTTCAAAGGCCGGTCTGCAAAGGGCTCGAGGCCACCTTGCATCCAATAGAGCTACGGGAGAAAAACTGAGAGGAGCCCCAGCGGCCTTGCCCGACCCCGCTTAGAAGTAGATAGGGACATCTCGACCTTTCTCGTTCTATTCTAACCTCGAGTGAAACCCACAGAATCTCCATCGAGGAGAGCCCATCGGGCCACCTGAGCCTATCGAACGGCTCGGGCATCTACCGAGAAGCGGGTTAAGAAGTAGTGGAATGTCACATGAGGGCTCTACCGACCCTATCAGCTAATGATGGATCCAGATTCCACACGAACATACCCGTTAGCGAGTTCATTGAGCGTGACACTCGAGCCATCGAGGTAAGTGTCATCAACTCAGCCCCTCCAGTTGCGGAAACCGAGGATGGGGTGACATGCAAAACATGGCCGACCCCTATTAGACCCCAAGGGGCTCAGGGGCTCGAGTCGCTCGATCTGAGATTGAGAGACCGAAGTTTGAAGGTTGGCCCACGAAGGGCCCGAGGCCACCTCGCGTTAAACAAGAGCCAGTGGAGAAAACAAAGATGAGCCTTAATGGCCTTTGCCCAACCCACATTGAGGCGGATAGGGTCATCTCAACCTTCTAGTTCAATCCAGCCTCTAGCCGAGCCCATAGAATCCCCATTGAGGGGAAATCTGTTGGAAGGCGGGTCAAGGAGCAATGGAACGCCACCCAGGGGCTTTGCCGACTCTATCGCAAAGCAATGGGATCGGATTCCATCCAAACATCCCCGTTAGCGAGCTCATCAAGCACGTCACTCGAGCCTTCGAGGCAAGTGATGTCGCGTCAACCCCTTTAGTTGTGGAAACAGCGGACGAGGTGACAATCATAAGACGAGCCGACCCTTGACCGAATCCTCACCACGCGTGGGGGCTTGGGTAAGGCTAGGCCAGTAATGAGACCAAACACACGGTCATAGAACGATTGCCAAAATCCTAAGTAAGGGGTATGTGCAAATACAAGAGTAAGTTTGCTACCCTCGCTTCAGTCTCTAGTAACATCTGGCCCCAGCGATCGCAAGGGGTTGGATCTCACTTGAGGGCTGACAAAGGTATAAATACCTCCTTTTTTCAAAACAGTCGTTGCATCAGACCTCTTCCTCGCATTAAGGTTAGTGGCAAGGTTTGTGGGAGCAGATAAACGAGCATGCCTGGTAAGACTATAAAAAGCCCACGCCCCAACGGCTACGGTAACTTTGCTCACTAGTATAATCAAAATTTCCCCCTTATACACCTTGGGCCCTATGGTCTTAACAAACGGAAGGGTCTGATCGTATAAACCTTTTTTTCTCAATTGAAAAGGGAAGAAAGTAAGCTCAAACGAACAAAACAAAATTACAAATCTATCTGTAGACACAAAAGTACCAACACTTGTCCACATATTGCAGATAAATATTTACCAAACTTATTCAACTAACTACTTCCTTGGAGGGAGAACTATGTCTTTCAGCCTATTCACCAGGTTCCGTGCAATGGGAGTCACCGCCTTCTCAATCTCATCCAACTCGGAGTTTTTGTAGCTAGGCGTGAAGCCAAGGCTCATTGCCTCCAAGTTAACTTCCTCATCATAATGAGAGCGGGCAACAGCAAAGGCTTGAGTGATCCCGACGTGAAAGGTGTCCACTTCAAGCTGGCGCACCCGCGTCGTGATATCTACGACACAGACTGCAATTGAGCCGGTTTCCTCCGGCTGCTGTAACAACCCAAAAATCCACACACTGAAAATACCAACTACAAATTTTTTCTTAAAAACTTCCATGTGATGATGAGTGTCATGTATAGTAACCCAACCTAAGAAATGCATTAGGTCTAACCCCAACCCAAGTTAACACATAAGCATGGCATGTCATTAGTTAATTGCGTTTATTTAAATTCTAACAAATAAGTGTTGCATACATTGAATATGATTTGGATTTCCATTTGAGTTATGATATGCTTAACAACTCCAATAAATTAGGTGCACCAATTTGGAATTCAAATTTTAGAACCAAATTCGAATTCAAACAAAAGAGATGAAATGAAAAATAGAAAAAGGAAACGAGGAAGAAGGCCTCGTAGCCTAGGCTGCTCGGCTTCGCGGCCCAGCTAGCCCAACCGCGCCCACCTTGCACTGGCGCGCACGTATGCAGCCCACGAGCTGGCCTAGCACATCGCCCACGCCCGCACACCCGTCTGCCTCGCTCGCAGCCACTAGCCGCTGGACCCCGCATGTCAGCCGCACCCCCGTCTATAGTGTCGTCTTCCTCACCCACGCCTCAACTGCCTATGCGACCGGTGCCTGATAGCTATGGCAGGGGTGGGCTAGGGGGTCACGCCCAGGGCATGACTCTATCCCCTTGCACCGCGCCCACGCAACCCTGCACCACTGTCTGATGCGATGCACACGCCTCCACCGCACGATGCCATCCGCCCTGGGAGGCATGGCGCTCGGCTATAAAGCCAGCCCGCACGCCGCTCACGCCCGGTGCCCTAGCTTCTCCCTCAGCCTCCGCTGCCGCTTGGTGGCCCAGCAGCCACACCACAGCAAGAGTAGAGGGCCGAGAAGGAGATCGTGAGAGGAGGATCAGAGCCCCGCATGCTGTCGAAGTCGCCGGAGCCGAAGGCAACGCCGTCGTCATCATCACAATCGTGGGTCGGCACTGCACGGCACTGCTTCCGAAGCTACATGGCCGCAACTCGACACTACACCGCCATCCTTTCTTCCACAGCACCCACGGTGAGCCCTGGTTCATTCCCTGCTCGCCACTGGACCTTGCTACTCCGGCCATGGTGCTCCATACCGTGAGCGCGTAGGCCAAGGCCATCCCCGGCCTCCAGGCACACCAGCACAGCACACTCACATTGACCATGACCATCCCCAAGCCCTTGGACGTTGTAGGCCTCTCTAGGTTCCCCAGACGCCGTAGCTGAGCACGCATGCCGCGCTCACAACGCCGCCGCCATGACGCAGCCACCACCGGTCCGAGCACCAGACCACAGGTCCGAGCACCTGACCACCAGTCCGAGCACTAGACCACTGGTCCGAGCACCCGACCACCAGTTCGAGCACCTGACCACTGGTCCGAGCACTCGACCATTGATCCGAACATCAGACCATTGGTCCGAGCACCCGACCACCGGTCCGAGCACCGACCGCCGTGGCTAGTACCGCCAGGAGCGCCTGGCGCCTCCTTGACTCGCCCGTTTCGTTCGCTGAAGCCACGGGTAACTCACGCGCATGCCGTGACCACCCCGTAGGAGCCCGTAGTGACCCACGTGCCTCACCGTCGTCACCATGTCGCCGTGGCCGTCGGGAAGACCTTACCGACCACCTAGAAACTAGAAGTCCTGCCCTGAGCTTTGGACGCCCTCGCCACATCAACACGGCTCCGTACGAGCCTACACGCCCCACTGTGACTCCCTCCGAGGCCATAGCCACCACACCGACGCCGCCGATAGGATCGGAAGGCCGTCCGCCGTGGCCAAAGCCACTGGAGGCCCTAGAGGACCCCTCGACCTACCCAACATGCCCGCTAGAGCATTGTGACGCCCATGCGCACCATAGAGCCGGCCAATGCCGCTGCACCTGCGCCATTCCCGCACGCTGGTTGTGCTCGAGCCGCCGTTCGCCGTGACCAGTGACTTAGAATGCACCATCCGTCGCCCTGACTCCACCATTGCAGTCGCCGTGGCATAGGGAGGCTTTTCCCCACGTCTATTGGATGCCTAAGCCATTATGGGAGCTCACCGATGAGCATGTCGCTGGCAGGAGCACGCCGTGGAAGAAATAGAGGAGAAGGGGCAAGGTGAGCAGCGTAGCCCTACACCCGGTGCACATGAGCCGAGCCGAGGAGAAATGACGATGGGCTCGGTCCACCATGGACCCTACCTTAGGACCATGGACCAGGAGCGCTGGTCCACCGTGAGCCACACGGTGTGAGCCATGCTGCGGACGAAGCCCAATAAGAGCCCACGACCGTGACGTGGCTGCGCCACAGCACGCCACGTGTTCGGCCCGACCCGAGCCCACCAAGGCCCGTTTGAGACCCAGCACGTATTGACTATTGACCGATCAATGTTGACCGTTGACCTGGCCCCACATGTCAGCAGCACAGACACGCTGGACCCACACGTCAGATGCTGACGTCATGATGATGTCACGAGGGACCCACATGTCTGCGACCCAAGAGCCCCTGGACCCACCTGTCAGCTAGAACCGAGACGATGACGTCATGCTGATGTCATGCTGACATCAGCAAGCCACGTGGACCAACCCCAGCATGACACATGTCAGCCCAGGATTAATTCAGCCTTATTCCATTTTCAAAAATAGATTTAATCTTTGGAAATTCATAACTAATTCATACGACCTCGCAAAAATATGAAACCAGGACTAAAATTCATCTAAAATTAGGCTCTATGCAATGGACCCATGTTTGAGTGCATTTGGTTCTTTTGAATTTTCATTGCTTCTTTGTGCTATTCTATAGACGTCGCTAACGCGACTATAATGCGGTCGTTTGCAGATTCGGAGGAGAACCGGATGGACAAGGACCGTGAGTACCGTGAGGAGAATGGAGACGACTACACTGAAGGTGCCACATCCCACCCAATCTCGTAGCACCTATTATGCATGGCTTATATAGAACTGCTATCGCTTTACTTTACTGCTACAATTATATTATGCTAGGACTTGCATGGTAGTATGCTTGCTTGAAAGCCTTTACCTTGACGCAACCTTATCCCTGCACACCCTGCTGATAGGCTAGACACACGCTTGCTGCTATATATTTTATTACTTATACTTCTACTATGCTTATACTACGTGCGTGGTGGGAACTGGTGTTACCTGGACTATGGGGAGAGTGCTACGTGTGTGACTTGGGTGTGTGGAGGGTGAGGGTTGTGTCGACCAAGTTGGAGTATACGACGAGCCTGGGGCAAGTCTTGCCATGGGGTGCTACCTGGGCACCCCTGGAATGGATACCTATGGTGGGTAAAATGGTATATGAGGTGGACCTGGGTGTGAACCTGTGACGGGTGGAGCCCGGGATGGAGGTGCTGTGGTGGCACGGTGAATGGAAACCCCGATGGAGACATTTTGGCTTGGTCATCCCTAAGGACTTACTAGTACTCAGATTCACCAGGAAGCCTTACGTACCACTCGCCCTATATGGTGCGGGACGGCTGGACTACTTGGTAGGATATTGCCACTACTGCTAGGTTGATAGCGGACAGTGTAAGGAGGTATGGGGCACGAAGGATTTCCCCCACACCCTTCCGAGACTTCATGGAGACCTTGTGGACCCAGCTCATGACTCACAGTTTCAGCCACCCCATACTTGACTTGGGGTGAACCAGGGCTGAATGGTAGAGTGGTATTATCCTAGGCTAGCAAGCGGCCGGAATCAGCCTAGTTGACGACGGTCAGCGAGGAAGGCGGATCTTGTGGTTATGTAAAACCTCTACAGAGTGTATGGTTGATCGATCGATACATGTGCCGACTCATCAGCTATGGACCTTTCCTGGGTTTCGCTTAAACTAGATAGTGAGATGGGTCCTTCTCTTCTTTCCCCATGAGAGAGTGTCTGTCGTAGCCAGGGGGCTATGGGCCTTGAGACAGTGCCGAGAGGGAGTTGGCCTGTCGACTAAGCGATGGTATGGTTATGGTATGGTGATGGTATGGATATGGTGGTATATCGATCCTAGGATCGAAACCTGGCTCGGAAAAGGGGATGGGGTGGAATGTGTGTGGGAATGGTGTTAAAACTTGACGAACTATTACTATTTACTTGATATGCTATTGCATAGGAAACCCCAGCCTTATAGGTTCACTTTGCTTATACCCAACTTGCATCCAATATCCACAAAGCAATGCTCATAGGGTTGGGAGTGGCCAGTACAAATCATACTGATAAATTTTGGCACACAGGTTCTACTGAGGAGTATAGCTTCGAGGAGTTTGACGGATGAGGGGTTCGTGCCTACGCTCGAGTTTGGCGATCTTATCTTCAAGCTGTTCTGAATGAATGCTACTTTTGATTTCGCCAATGCGGCGATGTAATAAATTATGTAATTCCACACTATTTGTACTATGATATTATTGTTGTATGGATGTGATATTCGACTGGAATTTGGGTAATATGATCTACAACGATCTTGTTACACTTCGACGCTGTGGATTTCTCTTCATGGAAATCGGAGTCATTTCAGTTGGTATCAGAGCCATACTTGACCTTAGGACAAAACCCTTAGAAATGGATGATAGAATAGGACATGAACAGCCCTTCTTTTGGTTATATACTGACCCTGCATTTACTTTTATGCAAGGCTTATCTATTATTGACCTGCTAACACTTGTCCCCTTGAAACATGCAGATGGCAACGAACGTTGACTGGCCGCCACTAGGACCGCTACCTCTGGACCATGCCAAGCTTACCTTTGACCTATGTGAGCTCGAGGGTTTTGCACAGACCCTCTGCTGAGTTCTTGTCACGTTAGGTGTCCTCGACGAGCTTATCAAGGTCACCTGCACCAGGAAGCTAGCTAAGGAAGGAGGAATCGAAGGACCGATTGTTACCTCAGTGGAGTTCCTAGCTAGCACTACCTTAACTTCTGTCCCAGCTTTCACCGAGTTGACTATAGAGGACACAGTCGAGGAGGGACTGTGAGCTATCTCTCACAAGGCACTTCGCAGAGTGATGAGGGACCACTACGAGCACCTGAAGATGACAGAGTTCTATCTACTTCCCTAGGCCCTCGACCTCAGCCTTACCCCCAGTGAGTAGAGTTTCGCAGCAGGCAGAGTTATCCTTGCCGAGGAGGATAGATGCCTTCACGTCTTAGCTATTCACCTACTGGAGCAGGATAGGTACGTGACCTAGCTGGAGCAGAGGAGACATCAGGACCAGGCCCTCTGGTGGGAGTACTAGGAGCGAGACTCGTAGGGAGCATAGGAGCGAGCTAGTCTACTAGAGACAGTTGCCAAGCTGTAGGACGAGCTCAACCATCATGAGGAGGACCACAAAGCCAAGGTCGCTAACTTACAGGACAAAGCAGCCGACCTAGGCAACAGGAACTGCTACCTCAACAACAAGGTCTTGGAGTTGCAGAGTGAGTTGGACGACAAGAAGGCTGAGTTCAACCGCAGAGGAGACATAGAGAGATCCAAGGGGATTGATATGTTGAAGATCCAATCTCGGAACAAGACCCTAACTCAGGAGCTAGAGGAGTCCAGGAAGAAGGCCATTTGCAACCAGGGTCACCTGATCGAGGCACTCAGGCAGACCGAGTACCTACAGGACAAGTGTGAGAGGACATGGCAGGCTTGGCAGAAGTCTGACAGGAAGCACCTTAGGGAGATGAAGGGTATGTGGGATCAGCTACCCAAGGAGATTCGCAGCAAGACGAAGCCTAGGATAGAGGAGTTTGAGTTAGCCCCGACCCGCCTCAACCTAGACGCCTGCCCTACCCTACCTAGAGCCAAGCCTACAGAGGAGCTCGCCGAGGCCTTGAAGTACATATCCCGACTTCACAAGTCTAACGAGGAGATTGAGATCGAGAACAGTCGTATCCCAGCTGTGGTGTACGAGTTAGAGTAGATGACCCTACGTGGTCATGAGTCATGTCAGTAGCTTCCGTAAGTTGTACCTCATGATGTACCCCTTATGAGATGTATTATGAGACATTATGAATAGAACAATTCTCGCACGTCTTCAAGTGTAGCTACTGGAGATGATGCTATGTAATAAAAACCATGTAATGAATGTTTCAGATCTTATTGCATCTTTATGAATCTTATTGCTTCATAAATGTTTTTCTTTAAATCGTCAAAATCATGTAACCATATTGAACTATAAGCACTTATGGCACAAGCACTAAATTCTCTATGATCCATGTTGTAGATGCCAAACCGCCGTTCTAATCGCCTAATGAATCGAGGACGTGCGCCCACCCCTGAACCAGTTGAACCCAATGGGGGACATGGTGGCAACAACCGTGGTTGTGGCTATGGCTGTGGACATGGAGGGATACCTTTCCACCTAGAGAATACTCCGCCACTTGAGGAGAACATTCCTCCACCACCACCACTAAACCTGGCAGAAGTGATGGCACAATAGACCCAGCTTCTTGCAGCTCTTGTTGAAGGAGCAAACCATCACCAGGGGGGTCAGCAGAATGACTTCCAAAGGAAGCTAGAGGGATTTCTGAAGCTAAGGCCACCTACCTATGATGGCACCGACCCTGACCTGCTTGTAGCCGATGACTAGCTCAAGGAAATGGAGAAGAAGCTTGACCTCACTACTTTCACTGATGATGAGTGTGTTGGAGCTACCACACACCAGCTCATGGGTGCAGCACGTGCCTGGTGGGACAGTTTCAGTGACTCCCATGAGGACCCTGCCCACATCTCGTGGGATGAGTTCGCTGAGGCATTCACTGAGTATCACATTCCCAAGGGTATTATGGAGGCCAAAGCCGAGGAGTTCCGCAACATCAAGATGGGAAAGGATAGGGTGACTGAGTACACTACTCGTTTCACCAACCTCCTGTGCTATGCACCTTCTTATGTTGTGAACTCTGAGAAGGAGAAGCTATACTATTACCGCAAGGGACTTAACCCGCACATCAAGCTAAAGTTTGGCATTATTGAGAGCAACACATTGCGTGCTCTGGTGGATCGCTGCATCCAGATTGAGAAGGACTGTGTTGAAGCTGGAGAAGAGTACAGGGATAGGAAACATAAGCTTGAGGAGTCTCTCCGTGGTCGTGATCGCAAGAGGTTCCATAGAGATGCACCATCCAGGGAACGCTCTTGCCATAACAGGGATGACAACCCTAGATCAAGTAGGGGAAGTGGAGGCTACACTGCCAAATACTCCCGCCCTACTCAGGATCGTTACACCCGAGACCATCATGCTCAGGACCGCAACAGTCAGGACCATTTCAACCGTCCCCGCATAGTGAATGAATGCCCAGCACAGAACCGCTCCGCACCAAGCACTGGAAACTGGAAGGCACCCGCGTCAACCCCTATAGGCGGTACGTCTTTCCCCTGCTTTGCTTGTGGCCAACTAGGTCACAAAGCCGCTGAGTGCCCTCAGAACTCAGCTGCACAGAAGTCTTAGTTCAAGGGATCAGCTACTCGTGGACGTCTCAACCATCTAGACGCCGAGGAAGCACAAGCTGCCCCTGACGTTGTGTACGGTATGTTTTTAGTTAATGGCAATACTGCATTGGTTCTATTTGACTCTAGAGCAACTTGTTCTTATATATCATCCAAGTTTGCACGAGATCATGACGTATCTATAACCCCATGTGAAGATCCTATCATCACCAGCTCACCTTTAGGAGACCTAAAGTGCACCCACATCTGTAAAGGAGTGAGTCTTACCATTGAGGGTCTTATCTTTAGAGCTGACCTAACCCTGCTACCTTCCACTAACCTAGATGTCATCTTAGGTATGGATTGGTTAACCATTCACTGGGGTATCATATCATGTTCACCTAGATATGTCCAAGTGACCCACCCATCAGGCCAAGTCGTTAGATGTGAACCTCAGTCTGGAAAGTCCACCTCTATCCTATGTGCCCTTAAAGCAAGTTCAGAATCATGAAAAGAGGAGAAGATAGTTCATGATGTGCTAGTAGTAGAGACTATCCCGATGTATTCCCTGAAGAATTACTGGGTATGCCACCAGACCGTGATGTCGAGTTCATCATTGATCTATTACCGGGAATGGGACCCATTGCCAAGAGACCCTATCGCATGTCAGTTGATGAACTGACTGAGCTCAAGAAACAGCTTGATGAGCTCATCTCAAAGGGATATATCAGGCCCAGTGCTTCACCCTAGGGATCCCCCGTTCTGTTTGTTAAGAAGAAGGATGGCTCAATGAGAATGTGCATTGATTACCAGAACGTGAACGCAGTCACCATCAAGAACACGTACCCCCTACCAAGAATTGATGATCTGCTTGATCAGCTTCGAGGTGCAAAGTATTTCTCCAAGATTGATCTTAGATCAGGCTATCATCAGATGAAGATTCGAGAAAGTGACATCCCGAAGACAGCATTTGTGACTAGGTATGGTCAGTTTGAGTTCACCGTGGTGTCCTTTGGACTCACGAATGCTCCTGCATACTTCATGAACATGATGAATAAGGTTTTCATGGATGAACTGGATAAGTTTGTGGTGGTATTCATTGATGACATCCTTGTCTATTCATCCACCGCTAAAGAACACGAACATCATCTGAGAACAGTGCTTGAGAAACTAGCCCAACATCAGCTATACACAAAGTTCAGCAAATGTGAGTTTTGGCTATAGGAAGTTGCCTTCTTAGGCCATGTACTATCATCTGAAGGAGTCGCAGTTGACCCAGCCAAGATTGAAGCTGTGAAAGAATGGGATCAACCCCGTAATGTGACAGAAATCTGAAGTTTCTTGGGATTGGCTGGATATTATCGCCGATTCATCGAAAACTTCTCCAAGATAGCCCGTTCGATGACTAATCTACTGAAGAAGACCAAGGAGTTTGAATGGACGCCCGAGTGTGAACAAAGCTTCTAGGAATTGAAACAGAAGCTTACCACAACTCCTGTGCTATCATTGCCTGATATCAGCAAAGATTTCGTGGTCTATTGTGATGCATCCCATCAAGGACTTGGTTGTGTGCTGATGCAAGATGGAAGAGTGATAGCTTATGCTTCTCAACAGTTGAAAGAACACGAGAACCGTTATCCAACACATGATCTAGAGTTAGCAGCAGTTGTGCATGCCTTGAAGATCTAGAGACACTACTTGATAGGCAACAAGTGTGACATCTACACCGATCACAAGAGCTTGAAGTACTTTTTCACTCAAGAAGATTGGAATATGAGGCAACACCAATGGCTTGAGTTGATCAAGGACTATGACCTAGAAATTCACTATCATCCGGGAAAAGCTAATGTTGTCGCAGATGCTCTTAGTCGCAAGAGTTACTGTCACACCTTGATCACTGAATTAGTACCACCTGAGCTCAAGGGAGAGATTGATGATTTCCAACTTGAGATACTACCGCCTAACTTGTTGAATGAGCTCTGCATACAGTATGATCTCACAGATCGCATCCATCAAGCTTAAAAAAGTTGTGAAGAGATTGAGTATCTCCATGGTCTGATGAAACTAGGCTACAAGACCAACCACCAGGAAGATGAGCAAGGAACTATCTGGTTCAAGAACAGAATCTGTGTTCCATCTGACCCAGCACTACGAGAGGAAATTTTGTCAAAAGCTCATGATTCCAAATACTATATTCACCCTGGAGGTTCAAAGATGTATCAAGACCTGAAGAAACATTTCTGGTGGAAAGGCATGAAGACAGACATTGCAGGACATGTGGCACGCTGTGACACCTGCAACAGAGTCAAGGCTGAACATCAAAGGCCTGCAGGATTGCTAAAGCCTCTTGACGTTCCCGAGTGGAAATGGGAGAACATATCCATGGATTTCATAGTTGGATTGCCCCGTTCACAGAAAGGCAATGATTCCATCTGGGTGATTGTTGATCGCTTGACCAAGATTGCTCACTTTGTACCAGTAAAGACCAAGACCAACACTGAGAAATTAGCGGATCTATATGTTGAGCATATTCTCAGACTGCATGGAGCTCCCTCTAGTATTATATCTGATCGTGGTCCTCAATTTGTGTCCCGATTCTGGGAAGCTCTACACAAGTCCATTGGAACCAAACTTGATTTCAGTACCGCTTACCACCCACAGACAGATGGACAGACAGAACGAGTAAATCAGATCTTAGAAGACATGCTTCGCGCTAGTGTACTGAATTATGGCTCTGATTAGGAGAAATGCCTACCTTATGCAGAGTTCTCTTACAACAACAGCTACCAAGCTAGTATCAAGATATCGCCATTTGAAGCTCTATATGGCAGACCTTGTAAGACACCTTTGATGTGGTCCCAACCGGGGGAAAGATCATTCTTTGACTCCGCTAAGATTTAAGATGCAGAAGAAGGAGTTGCACAAGTGAAGGAGAATTTGAAAATTGCTCAAAGTCGATACAAGAGCTATGCCGACAAAAGGAGAAGAGAACTTGAGTTCAATGTGGGAGACTTCGTCTATCTCAAGGTATCCCCGCTACATGGAATTGTCAGATTCCATGTGAAAGGAAAGCTTGCCCTAAGATTTGTTGGCCCATACAAGATTTGCAAGAGGATTGGAAAGCTCGCCTACAAACTTGAGCTACCCAAGGAATTGAGGGGTGTACACTCCGTATTTCATGTCTCACAGCTACGCAAGTGTTTGAGAGTGCCCGATGAAGTAGTTCCAACTGATACACTTGACATTCAAGACACACTTGAGTATAAAGAACATCCTATCAGAATTCTAGGTAGAGATACCAAAGAGACCCGAAGCAAGACTATCCCTATGTGCAAGATCCAATGGAGCAATCACACAGAGAGAGAAGCAACATGGGAAAAAGAGTCTGACCTCTGGCTATGATATCCTTACCTCTTCAAAGAGTACATTATGCTTTAATCTCGGGGACGAGATTCTGTTAAGGGGGTAGGACTGTAACAACCCAAAAATCCACACACTGAAAATACCAACTACAAAATTTTTCTTAAAAACTTCCATGTGATGATGAGTGTCATGTATAGTAACCCAACCTAAGAAATGCATTAGGTCTAACCCCAACCCAAGTTAACACATAAGCATGGCATGTCATTAGTTAATTGCGTTTATTTAAATTCTAACAAATAAGTGTTGCATACATTGAATGTGATTTGGATTTCCATTTGAGTTATGATATGCTTAACAACTCCAATAAATTAGGTGCACTAATTTGGAATTCAAATTTTAGAACCAAATTCGAATTCAAACAAAAGAGATGAAATGAAAAATAGAAAAAGGAAATGAGGAAGAAGGCCTCGCAGCCCAGGCTGCTCGGCTTCATGGCCCAGCCAGCCCAACCGTGCCCACCTTGCACCGGTGCGCACGTACGTAGCCCACAAGCCAGCCCAGCGCGTCGCCCACGCCCGCACACTCTACCTCACTCGCAGCCACTGGCCGCTAGACCCCGCATGTCAGCCGCACCCCTGTCTATAGTGTCGTCTTCCTCACCCATGCCTCAACCGCCTACACGACCGGTGCCCGACAGCTGTGGTAGGGGTGGGCCAGGGGGTCACGCCCAGGGCATGACTCTGTCCCCTTGCACCACACCCACGCAACCTCGCACCACCGTCTGATGCGATGCACACGCCTCCACCGCACGATGCCATCTGCCCTGGGAGGCATGGCGCTCGGCTATAAAGCCAGCACGCACGCCGCTCATGCCTGGCGCCCTAGCTTCTCCCTCGGCCTCCGCCGCCGCTTGGTGGCCCAGCAGCCGCACCACACCGAGAGTAGAGGGCCGAGAAGGAGATCATGAGAGGAGGATCAGAGCCCCGCACGCTGCCGAAGTCGCCGGAGCCGAAGGCAACGCCGTTGTCATCATCACGATCGTGGGTCAGCACTGCACGGCACTACACCGCCATCCTTTCTTCCACAGCACCCACGGTGAGCCCCGGTTCATTCCCTGCTCGCCACTAGACCTTGCTACTCCGGCCATGGCGCTCCATACCGTGAGCGTGTAGGCCAAGGCCATCCCTGGCCTCTAGGCACACCAGCATAGCACACTCACGTTGACCGTGACCATCCTCGAGCCCTTGGACGCTGTAGGCCTCTCTAGGTTCCCCGGACGCCGTAGCCGAGCACGCATGCCGCGTTCGCAACGCCGCCGCCATGACGCAGCCACCACCGGTCCAAGCACCTGACCATAGGTCCAAGCACCTGACCACTAGTCCGAGCACTAGACCACTGGTCTGAGCACCCGACCACCAGTCTGAGCACCCGACCACTGGTCCAAGCACTTGACCACCGGTCCGAACATCAGACCACTGGTTCGAGCACCCGACCACCGGTCCGAGCACCGACCGCCGTGGCTAGTACCGCCGGGAGCGCCTAGCGCCTCCTTGACTCACCCGTTCCATTCGCTGAAGCCATGGGTAACTCACGCGCACGCCGTGACCACCCCGCAGGAGCCTGTAGTGACCCACGCGCCTCGCCGTCGTCACCATGTCGCCGTGGCCGCCAGGAAGACCTTACCGGCCACCTAGAAACCGGAAGTCCTGCCCTGAGCTCTGGACGCCCTCGCCGCATCCACACGGCTCCATAGGAGCCTACACGCCCCACTGTGACTCCCTCCGAGGCCATAGCCACCACACCGACGTCGCCGACAGGATCGGAAGGCCGTCCGCCGTGGCCAAAGCCACCGAAGTCCCTAGAGGACCCCTCGACCTACCCAACATGCCCACTAGAGCATTGTGACACCCATGAGCACCACAGAGCCGGCCAATGCCGCTGCACCCGCGCCATTCCCGCACGCCGGTTGTGCTCGAGCCGCCATTCGCCATGACCAGTGACTAGTGTTTTTCTAAACGCTAAACGGTAAACAGTCGGTCACCTACCGTTTAGCCATTATTCGAGCAAAACGTCCCATTAAACGGGCTAAATGGCCAATTAAACAGGGTAAACGGGTGATTAAACGGAAACGATGCACCACTGTGTAGCGTTTACATGGTGTGTAAACGGGCTAAACGACCGTTTAGGCGAACGGTGCCAGTGACTTAGAATGCACCATCCGTCGCCCTGACTCCACCATTGCAGTCGCCGTGGCACAGGGAGGCTTTTCCCCACCTCTATTGGATGCCTGAGCCATTGTGGGAGCTCACCGGTGAGCATGTCACCGACAGGAGCACGACGTGGAAGAAACAGAGGAGAAGGGGCAAGGTGAGCAGCGTAGCCCTGCACCCGGTGCACATAAGCCGAGCCAAGGAGAAATGACGATGGGCTTGGTCCACCATGGACCCTGCCTTAGGACCATGGACCAGGAGCGCTGGTCCACCGTGAGCCACACGGTGTGAGCCGTGCTGCGGACGAAGCCCAGTAAGAGCCCACGACCGTGACGTGGCTGCGCCATAGCACGCCATGTGTTTGGACCGACCCGAGCCCACCAAGGCCCATTTGAGACCCGGCATGTATTGACCGTTGACCGATCAATGTTGACCGTTGACCTGGCCCCACATGTCAGCAGCACAAACACGCTGGACCCACACGTCAGATGCTGACGTCATGATGACGTCACGAGGGACCCACATGTCTGTGACCCAAGAGCCCCTGGACCCACCTGTCAGCTCGGAACCGGGACGATGACGTCATGCTGATGTCAGCAAGCCACGTGGACCAACCCCAGCATGACACGTGTCAGCCCAGGATTAATTCAGCCTTATTCCATTTTTAGAAATAGATTTAATCTTCAGAAATTCATAACTAATTCATACGACCTCAAAAAAATACAAAACTAGGACCAAAATTTATCTAAAATCAGGCTCTACGCAATGGACCCGTGTTTGAGTGCATTTGGTTCTTTTGAATTTTCATTGCTTCTTTGTGCTATTCTATAGACGTCGCTAACGCGACTATAATGCGGTCGTTTGCAGATTCAGAGGAGAACCGGATGGACGAGGACTGTGAGTACCGTGAGGAGAACGGAGACGACTACACTAAAGGTGCCACATCCCACCCAATCTCGTAGCACCTATTATGCATGGCTTATATAGAACTGCTATCACTTTACTTTATTGCTACAATTATATTATGCTAGAACTTGCATGGTAGCATGGTTGCTTGAAAGCCTTTACCTTGACGCAACCTTATCCCTGCACACCCTGCTGATAGGCTAGACACACGCTTGCTACTATATATTTTGTTACTTATACTTCTACTACGTTTATACTACGTGCGTGGTGGGAACTGGTGTTACCTGGACTATGGGGAGAGTGCTGCGTGTGTGACTTGGGTGTGTGGAGGGTGAGGGTTGTGTTGACCAAGTTGGAGTATACGACGAGCCTGGGGCAAGTCTTGCCTTGGGGTGCTACCTGGGCACCCCTGGAATGGATACCTGTGGTGGGTAAAATGGTATATGAGGTGGACCTGGGTGTGAACCTGTGACAGGTGGAGCCTGGGATGGAGGTGCTGTGGTGGCACGGTGAATGGAAACCCTGATGGAGACATTCTGGCTTGGTCATCCCTAAGGACTTACTAGTACTCAAATTCACCGGGAAGCCTTACGTACCACTCGCCCTATATGGTGCGGGACGGCTAGACTACTTGGTAGGATATTGCCACTACTGCTAGGTTGATAGCGGACAGTGTAAGGAGGTACAGGGCATGGAGGATTTCCCCCACACCCTTCCAAGACTTCATGGAGACCTTGTGGACCTAGCTCATGACTCACAGTTTCAGCCACCCCAGACTTGACTTGGGGTGAACCAGGCTGAATGGTAGAGTGGCATTATCCTAGGCTAGCAAGCGGCCAGAATTAGCCTAGTTGACGATGGTCAGCGAGGAAGGCAGATCTTGTGGTTATGTAAAACCTCTGCAGAGTGTATGGTTGATCGATCGATACATGTGCCAACTCGTCGACTATGGACCTTTCCTGGGTTTCGCTTAAACTAGATAGTGAGATGAGTCCTTCTCTTCTTTCCCCGTGAGAGAGTGTCAGTCATAGCCAGGGGGCTACGGGCCTTGAGATAGTGCCGAGAGGGAGTTGGCCTATCGACTGAGCGATGGTATGGTTATGGTATGGTGATGGTGTGGAGATGGTGGTATATCGATCCTAGGATCGAAACCTGGCTCGGAAAAGGGGATGGAGTGGAATGTGTGTGGGAATGGTGTTAAAACTTGATGAACTATTACTATTTACTTGATATGCTATTGCATAGGAAACCCCAGCCTTATAGGTTCACTTTGCTTATACCCAACTTGCATCCAATATCCACAAAGCAATGCTCATAGGGTTGGGAGTGGCCAGTACAAATCGTACTGATAAATTTTGGCACACAGGTTCTGCTGAGGAGTATAGCTCCGAGAAGTTTGACGGATGAGGGGTTCGTGCCTACGCTCAAGTTTGGCGATCTTATCTTCAAGCTGTTCTGAATGAATGCTACTTTTGATTTCGCCAATGCGGTGATGTAATAAATTATGTAATTCCGCACTATTTGTACTCTGATATTATCGTTGTATGGATGTGATATTCGACTGGAATTTGGGTAATATGATCTACAACGATCTTGTTACACTTCGACGCTGTGGATTTCCCTTCATGGAAATTGGGGTCGTTTCAGCCGCGCTACCCCTAGGTCATCGAAAACAACCCCGACGACAACGCGTAGGAGATCGTGCTCATCACTCTTAGCCTGAAGAATCCCCCGCACCTTGGTGAGCTCCATGCCTAGCCCAGTAGAGATGCTCTCGGCCTCTAGCCTTCGGGCCACCGTGACTCCAACATCCGCCTGGAGGGAGCTGACCCCCTGATGCGCCTCATTGTGCTCTTGGATGGCCTGGTCGCACTCCTCACGGACCGTGCCATGCTCCGAGCAAAGTCTTTCTATAGTCTAGCACAGCTCATCTTGCTCCCTGTGCAGCCGGGTGATCACCTCGGCATCCTAATTTGCGCTCTGCTGCAGGGCTATGGACCTATCCTTGGCTTTCGGCTTGAGGTTCTGCTCCCTCTCCAGCTCTTCCAAGAGCTCGATGGCCCGCTAGCTAGCCTCGGCGTCCTTCTAGAGTAGCTCATCCTGCTCCTTTCAAACCATGGTGGATGCCTCCTCATCCTGCTGCACCCTTACTAACAGATCCTAGAACATCCCATGGATCTCCTCCACGTCCCAATGCGCCTTGACTTCCTGTTGTTGGGTGGCAGCGAGCTAGGTGCTCACATCTCCATGTAGCCGGGCCTCCTAGGTGAGGTGGTCCCATTCCACCTTTTGCTCATGGAGGAACCAGGACTTCTCTTGGCTACGAGCAATGAGGGACTGAAAAGAAGACCAGTATAAAAAATACGAAAATACAAGAATACGTGAAGAAAGAAGAAAGTGAGAGGGAAGCCAAGCGGATACCCGGCTAGTGGGAATGATGATGTCATGTAGTACGCCTTGGGCTAGCTCAAGGCATCCATCATAGCCGAGAACCCAACGTCGAGACTCTCCCGCTCTATGCTCTCAGTACCATCGTCGAGCAAGAAGAGAGTCAACGTTGGGTCCTGAGGAGCCATCCACTAGAGCAGCGGTTCACCCCACGCGAGCGACCCCCCACTAATCCTCTCCACCACCGCCATGACACCCAGGGATCCTCCGGCCATGTCCCCCTCCATCCGGCCCGCCTTGGGCGCTACCGCCTAGGCCACCGATGGCACGGATTGCGCTGCCCCTTGGACACCACCATGGCTACGTCCGGCTATGCCTGGCTCATCATGGTCATGACCACCTCCGCTTGTGACATTGGGGCCTCTGCTTATGGTGCTGTGCCCACCACAAAGGGCGCCACAAGCATGGGCGGCAACTCCATCCACTCCAACGTAGGCGGTGGAGTCACCTCTACCATCATCTGCTTCTTCAGCCTTGGCGCCTGCTTGACCCACCGAGGGCACAGGCACCACCGCTAGCGACGCCTGACCGACTGACAAGACCACGACATCGGCTCTACTCCTGCCTGAAATAGGAGCGACGTCGAGTGATGGCACCCATTCCACCTAAAGAGCAACACTATTCTTGAGCGCCAGCGCCAAAGAATGGCCCCATCGCAAGATTCTGCAAAAGTTAAAAGGCATAGGTCACACTAAAAAACAGAAAGGCAGAAAAATAGAAAAAAAGAGGAATCAGAGACTTACGCTGGCATTGTTGGGCGGTAGGAACGTTTTGGGGATGAACCCCCAGATTCATGCTCTAACTTGTATGGGTTGGACCGTTTCGAGCCTGCCCCTACTTCTGGGCAGAGGGGCTCGTCTCCCTTGTCTTTGAGGGTGCGGCGGTGGAGCCACCCCTCTCTGTTGGCACCTCAGGCACGACAGCAGATCTGCCCGCCCCTATCAGCTAGTGGGGTGCGATAGTGGAGCCGCCCCCCTCCACCGGCACCACTGGCGTGGCAGCAGATCCGCCAGCTCCCACCGGTCTTGTGGATGGGCCAATGGTTCGGCCCATCTCCATCGGCCTCACAGACTCACTTCCCTCCGCATGGAATGGGAAGGGTCCCTGCGTGGACGAGTGGGTACCTATCAGTGTATCCTCACCCTCTAGGACATCCCACTCCACATCGGCAACTACCTCGTCAAAATCCTCGTCATCATTGTCATCGTCACTGCCTATCTCCTCTCCTCGCTCCTATGCTTGCTGCTTCCATAGCATCTTCTTCCTCTTAAGCTCCCTCATCTTCCTATCCCACTCGGCCATGGTGCGATTCACCATCACCACGATCTGATCCTTCGGTAGTGGAGCTAGGCTATCCCCGAAGACGAGTCTCTGCGGCTAGTCCCGCTATCCTAGGGTTAGCATCAAGGGGCTAGGAATTCAAGAAAAAAGGAGGCACGGGGAAAAAGAACTTATGAAATCGATGAACCCCGGTTCCGACCGCATTAGGGGATGCCCCGACACCGGATACACGAAATCAAGGACAACGCTGGTGTTGTCCTTTGAAGGCTCCATCGCCTCCTTGATGCATTGTGCCACTTTGGTGGGGGGAGTGCTTCGTCGACAAGCGCCGTCCCTTCGAGCGATGCCTCGGGCGCCATCAGGTACAGGGGAAGCGCGTAGCTCATCAGTGGTGCCACCCTCTGCGTATGGTAGGCACCAATAATCCCCGAGCCCTTTATGCCCTCTCCTTTAGAATTTGGAGGGCGGTGAGGTGGTCCTTGATCTTCTTCTTGTCTTTGTCTAGGATACCCCACTTCCACGGCCTCGGGACTTCTTCGATGATGCGCCCGGAGAACACTGACAAGGGGGCAGCAACGTCGTCCTTGATGTAAAACCAATGCAAATGCCACCCCTTGTTGGTCGATAGACGCATCGACGGGTATTCGTTCACCCAGTTGTTGTGGAGATGAATGCTGACACATCCCATCGGCATGCTTAGCTCTTGCTTCCCAACCCGCTTCTTTGATAGGTTGACGGTGAAGAGATACCGCCACAGGTCGAAGTGGGGACTAATCCCTAGGAACCCCTCACATCGGGCAACAAACGCCGCAATATGCTAGACCCCATTGGGAGTAAGGTGATGTAACTCCATTTGGTAGTAATCTAATAGCCCCCAAGGAACTTATGAGCAGGTATGGCGAATCCCCGCTCATGGAAGTGAGAGAAGGACATGACATACCCTTCAGGCGGCGACGGCTCATCCTCATTACCGGGCAGCTACCACTCCTCGATGGTGGTCAGCGGGCAAAGGAGGCCACAGTGAACAAGGCCCTCTAGGCGCTGAGGGGTGATGTTGGATCTGCACCACGGCTCCATTAAAACGATTGGGCGGGGGTGGATGTGAGTTTAACGGTGGCTACGATGCGGATGCGAGCTTGATGGTGGCTACGATGCAAGTGTGGGAGGCTCAAGCGATTGGCGGCGGAGGTTGTCGATGCGAAGGCGAGGAGGCAAAGTACGGAACCCTAGGGGTGAACCCCTTGGTTTTATAGGGGCGATGGATACGAGAAGGGCAACCGCCCGCCTAGGTCTCTGAGCCTGCCACGATACACCACCGTGTCACATCGCGGGATACGCCCATGATCCCTATCCTTTCCCACCAAAATCGCGCCGGACATTTCGCCTTCCCCAGGCAGACCAGGGCTCTTTTCCCACAGAGGGGATACGGGTCAAAAAGCTTTTCTCTAGCCCGCTTGGGCCTAGGAGTTCAAGGGTCAGCACAACAGTCTCGACGGCCGTCCCAACGAGGGATGGGCCCACGAGCGGCCAAAACTTAGGCACACAAGCCTCAAGGGAACCTCGATATGCAATCAAGTCCCAACTGGGCTAACCCTGGACAAATCCCTATAAACGGGATACCAGGGTTTCCTTTAACCTGCCTAGTTGACAAAAACCAAATCTCACAGCCATACCCGTGAAGGGTCCGAAATTACCCCCGAGCGATTCTATCCGAATCACCCGAGGGCTCGGGGGCTAAACCCGATGGGTGCGCTCGCGCACACCCTCTGGCGAATCGAAATACCCCCTGGGCGATTCTGCTCGAATCACCCGGGGGCTCAGGGGCTACACCCATCGGGTGCGCTCGCGCGCACCCTCTGGCAAGTCAAAATACCGCCTGGGCGATTCTATCTGAATCACCCGAGGGCTTAGGGGCTACTATCGGGGACCTAATATCGGGGTACCCAATGAGGTGAAACTAATAACCATCGAACGTTGATGCTTCCGATCAGACAAGAACGCTACTACGCTTCTTGCCTGAACGATGGAAGCTTGGTTCCGCCTCGCCCGACCCCTGAGGGCTAGACTCCGCCTCACCCAACCCCCAAGGGCTAGACTCCACCCCGCCCGACGTACGAGGGCAGGCTCTGCCTCGCCCGACATCTGAGGGCTGGCTCCGTCCCTCCCAACGTCCGAGGGCAGGCTCCGCCTCGCCCGATGGCTGAGGGCAGGCTCCACCTCACCCAACGTCTGAGGGATGGCTCCGCCTCGCCCGACGTCTGAGGGATGGCTCTGCCTTGCTCGATGTCCAAGGGCTAGCTCCGCCTCGCCCGATGGTTGAGGGCAGGCTCCACCTCGCCCGATGACTGCACCCTGCTCCTTCATAATGACGAGCACATGGTACAATAGGACATTCGAGTCAACCGCCGTATCGAGGACTATGCCCTGCACGCCTGCAGGAATGTACCATCAGGATACGATGGAACGGGTGCTTTAAGCCCTTTCCAACCTAACAGAGCCCGAACAGTGTTGTAGGCGTTGACTTTTGTCCTACAGTGTTGTAGGCACCGCCATCAGCACTCGGGCGCGGATACTAACACAGGCATACGACAACCCCTATTATCCAAGGAGGAACTCACATCATCTACAGTAACAGGCGTATATTCATTTCCCCGTCTACTCCCCGTAGAGTCATGGCTCAGCGCCCTGACACACCGCACCATCCGCTAGGGGAGGATGGGACATGACCATTCACTGAGATGAAGCCAGAGCCCGGCCCTATCAGGATCAACAAAACATGCTATCACTGGCGTGGTCTGCCATGTTAGTAGGGCAGGCACAAGGGAAAGGGATGACCCGGCACCCTCGAAGGACCTTCTCTACCTTTGGTTTTTTTTCCTCTTTCTCCCATCTGTAACCCTTGCTCCCCCCTTGGTCAGAAGCGAGGCCTTCCGGTCGGAGAGGCGGGCCGGAGTCGGAAGCGGGCGCCGTTCCTTCTGGCTAGGCCTTCTGGTCGGAGATTGGATCACCTTTCTGTTCTGTCGTTAGGTTTTTGGGCCGGCACAGGAGTTGCGCGCCGTTCGCAACGTCGTCTGCTGAGTCGAGCTTTTGTTGAGAAGCAGGTCCATGAGAGACCCCGGGGTTATGAACCCGACAGTAGTACTACTCCCTCCGCCTTCAAATAAATCAATTCCTAGAATCTGTGCGGGTCAAATTTTTTTAGGGTTGACTAACTTATGTAAAAGAGTAACATCTATGATATAACATGGGCACCATATGAAAATATATTCTACGGTAAATCTAATAATGCTAATTTCTTAACATAAATCTTAACCTTTTTTCCTATAAAATTCGGTCAAAGTTTAAAAAGATTGACTTAAAACAACTTTAGAAACCTTTTTATTCAGTGACAGAATGAGTATTATTATTGGTTATATTTATGCGCAGAAGCTAAAGTATATATGGTTACTTTATTTCCGAGTTTCCTAGCGAGGGGACAAGTTGAGAGATAGTATATATGAACTCAAATGTCTTGTAGGAGAAGACGTACGTATACTGTTGGCCTGATGACTATGGGCGCTACAACTTCTGTCGACAATCGACATAAACAAGCTGAAGCGTGCGTGTTGGCAAACAATTAACGAACATGATTCTGCGAAAGATTGTTTTTTTTCAAACAACAAACAAAATAAAAATAAAAAAAGAGGCAGTCTGCAAATAAGAATGTTCTAAATTAATGAAACAACGCCACTGGCCCACTGACTGCACTCGGAGCATCGTGGGTTACCTTTCGACCCCAAAGAGTTCCTTGATTGCAGAACTAGTACAGTGCCAGTGCTAACGTCACGGTTTTATTTTAAGGATGCATATAAAAACAACCAAAGGACAATATTTTTTCTATAGTTCAATTTTCACATAATTATATATGACCATGTATATAATCCAAAAAACATTTATGCATAACAAGGCATAATAAAGTTATGTCTCGCCTTAACAATCTAATTTACAATCTGCCTAGGACCTTAAGTAGGCAGGGCGCCGTTGGAGTAAACAAGGGCAAGGTCCATGAACAAAATAAACAATGCCTAATCATTCGATAGCAGTCACATATTCATATTCTTATACCATGGAAGATTTCCGAAGATAGTGCACCTGGTTGATCCGGTGCGTTTGAAAGTGCACTTGATTCAGCCTTTTGCCGAGCACGTTACTCACGCTTCCTCTTATTCCTCTTCGCCCTTTCCTTGTTGGTTTCTTGAGCTCTTATCCTGGCGCGGTACTCACGTTGTTTCCTATTCGTTTCCTCTCTCGCGTTGTTCTTCGCTGCAAGCTGTTGACATGGTGGTGTTTATATACATGGTGTTGTATATATATCTTGTGGCAATATGTGTGTATGCATGTACCTAGAGTATGTATGTTTGTTATACATTCCTGAGCGCAGTGCGTCCCTCTCCTGGCGTCCCCATTTTTTCGTCGAGGGCTGGTAATTCATAGAATAGGCACCGGTGAAACAAAATTCTGAATTCTGAGTTAGACATCAAAATTACCAAACTTCAAAACTCTCACTGCAATTTTAGAGCTATCAAGGCTCTTGTTCTGCATATACTCTCTTCAGAACACTGCCTAGCTGTGCTACAACTAATCAAGATTGCAGGGTGCAAGAGATAGAGGCAAACTGCACATGTATCATTTATTGATCCCAAGGTCTAAAAGTTACAGCTAACTTTCAAAATACTTATTAGGCCCCAAATTAACTTGCAACACACAAGAGGAACATAACTGTATGATCTATCTATCTTATATATAAATCATATAATCTGAAAACTTTTATAATGCCTCAGCCCAAATGCTAAAGTGATCTGCAAAGAAATAATGAGTTCGAAAATCTAACAACAGATGGAAACCACAACTAAATAATGAGTTCAAAAAAAAGCTAGAAGAACCATCTATATTCTAATGACTCCTCCTTTTAAAATTACTCAAGACACTGAATAGTTAACAATCAAAATAATGAGAATTACTATTACATAGTACAAGCCCCGTCGCAGGCAATTAGCTGTGTAGAAATGACTTCCAGGAATCTAGTTGCAGACATGTATTACAACAGAGTACAGATTCAGAGATCAGAGAAGTATGTTTATTTGATTTGATAGCGTTGCCGTTGCAAAGCTTGCAAAGTCATCATGTCTGCATCTTTTTTCATATATAGTGCATGAGCGTGTAAAGATGAGATATATTTAAATTTCACATAAAAACGAACAGAGCTATGGATGTCAACACTTATTAATTCAGTTGGATTTTTGGATCGAACCTATGCTGCTGGAGATCAATCTTGATGTACCTAGGTGACCTCTGCTTTTTTGCTGTCAAAATGCAAACATTAAAACAGAGAAATGGCTAACCAATTTGTGTCTTTAATACAAAAGATATTTTTTTTCAAAAAATTGACATCAGATATGACAGTGTGTCATTTCACTTGCTACTATCAGTGCCAATGCAACATTTCTTTTTGAAAAAGGAATGATTTGTTCATTTGTTATATTGATCATAATGCATGATGAGGTACAGAGTTCAGCAAACATACCATTTTGTGCTTCCAGATAATTCTCAGGGAGCTTTTTTCTTCAGGGTTATTTTACCCATCAGGATTATTGAAGAATAGGGGAAAAAAGAAATCTCTTCTTAAAAAATCATGAGCCAAAGTGAACACCTTGTATCTCAGTACCACAAAGCCTTTTTTATATGGGTTACCACATCCTGGCAGAACTGTGAATTGACAACCTGGGAGAAACATGAAAGTAAGATGAATCCCATGTGATATTATACCAAGCAAAGAACGCTGGTTCAGTTTTGCACTAAGACACGACATGCTCCAAGCAATAAATTTAATACTGTTGAGTGCAAACTAACCAGTAAGAAAAGTTCAGAATTCCAGCCCAGCAGCGAAGCCAGTTCCAGTTGTATCCTGCCAAAGTATTAAAGTTCCAAAGCTCTCTCATGGTAGTAAGCATGCTCATCATGCTGCATAAAAATAAGTGAGGAAAGGTATACAAACAAAATTCATGTCAGGGAGATTTCCAACTCCTAGCTGACTACATACTGTGTTTTTGCCTAGCTTGGGCAGACTGCCGCTGGTTGGGGGATCTCGCTGCTCATATCAACTTGAGCTCTGGCATCTCGTTGCTCATACATCTGGAGGAAGAAAATAAACAAAAACAGAGCTTGACACATCATTGTAGCTGCAATACACACGCAAGGTTAAGAAACTGTAAAAGAAATGTTTTCTCAACCGAGTGATACAAATAAGCACAGGTCACTGATCATAATTTTGACAAACAAATTCAAAAGGTTTCACGGAAATTTCTTCGAACAATCCGTGGACACCAGACAACAACTTACAAGTGGTAACCCAATCACACAAACAAAATTAAGAAAGAAGACGATATTGATTAGGTTCTCGTGAGAAACGCGGCAGAACACAGTTGTTGAGAAGTCGACATAGCTTCAGATCCTAATAACTGTCGCTCCTAATTTGCCTCTCCCATCCATCCTAATAACTCAAGGGAGGGGATATGGTCGACGATTTATCAGCTAGATTGGACGCAAAACTTGCAGGATTAACGGAACTGATCCCGATTCTGGCACGAAAGTGAAGCAAAATCGAAATGGGATGGGAGAGGCAGGCAACCATACCTGGGATGGGGGAGACCGGAATATTTTTATTTCTTTATCTAAAAAAATGTGAGCCTTAGTGCTTGTACAATTGGTAGGCGGCAAGAGCGACAAGTTTGCTCATCTCTCTAATCCAGCTCAACCAATAAGCTGATATGGTAGTTGATACTCCCGTTATTGCACTTGCTCTACCTCCGCAGTTTCCAGTTTTCGTTGTTTACGCTTTTCTATTTCTCTTTTTTCATGAACTGTTTTTTATTCAGTTTTGGCATGCTAATCTTTTTATCTCTTGGCATGTTTTTTGTTTTCTCTTTTGGCCAGCCAAATATTTAAGCCATTAGAAAAATTGGGTAAATTTGGGTGGGGAAATGAATAAAAGATGCCTTTACAAGAAGGTAATTTGAATGAAAATTACAATGATGATGAGAATGTTTAGAGCAGAGAAAGCTTGATAATAACCCTAGTTTTAGAAACTATCTAAAGCAAGAGTAAAAAAATTTGCATAAAATTCTTGTAAAAAAAGTGAAACTAACTGCTGTGTCCCAAGTTATATTATGAGGAAAGCAAGCATTCATTGTGATGCCTCTTCCTAAAAAATGACCCTTTTTGTCACTCTTTGTTCATTCATTATCGGTTTTGAAGGTTGTAGAAAAGCGCACCTTACGTAAAAAAAATTGAATGAACAAAGAGTGACAAAAAAAAATGCTTACAAATCGATTATTTAGAAAACTATCGTTTAGATTCTCAACTTGATTGGTTGTTTTATCCCGTTCCTAAACTTAAAAATCGATTATTTAGGTGTTCAATTGTGTCATTGGTTTATTAACGAAAAGCTTGGTCCCTTGAGATACGGCGATGGCGGCCTCGGTTCATACGACGCCATGTTTCTGGCTCCGCTCAGTCAGGCTGGGCCCCCTTTTTCATTTGGAGAAATTTTCGCACCAAGCAAGCTACTACAAGTCGATTTCATTGCGCTAATAGACTGCTAGATTTATCAGATGAATCACTACTGAAGGGCCCGGCTGTCAGTCTGACTCGTCGGAGGAAAACACCTACCGGCTACCGCCGACCGCTGAGGCTTCTCGTCGCTGTGACGGCGTGATGTGAGGGTACCGTTAATGGACGAACAAAGCATGGTCGATGCAACACAAAAGAATCGTACAGAATTGTAAGCCAAAAATCGATTGGATCCAACTGGACACGCAGCCAAACAAAAAAGAAACGCCGTACGCGTTTATTGAAGATGGTTGCCGAACCAAACCAAACTTCGTTTCACTGATTTCACTTCAAAAGCAGCCGCCTCTCAAACAAACCAAAACAAAAAATATCCACAAAATTGCCCCCGCGTAGAGGTAGCCGGCTCGGCGCCGCTCGATCAGTTCGCCACGCGGGGTAGCCTCCCTCTTGTCGTCCTCTCCCCTGCCTACACTACTGCCGCCGCGCCGTCACCGCCGAGCGGCTTGACGCTGGCGAGGAAGGACGGCGCGCGGTCGTCGCCGGGCATGAAGACGACGACCTTGGGCACCCGGTCCAGCGGCACGAGCGCTCGCGCCGCCGCCGCTGCCTTCTCGTCGGACGACGAGGACGACGCCTTCTTGCGCGTGCAGATGAGCACGAGCAGCGCCACCGCGATGACGCCCATCATGAAGGCGATGCCCAGGAAGACGTACGGGGTCGGCGTCTTCCATAGGCTCGGTGGTCCGCCGCCGCCGCCGCCCATTAGCTTCACCGAAATACCCCCACCTCTCTCCGGCCTCATCTTCTCTCTCTCTCTCTTTTTCTTCTTGTTTTTATGTCTAGCAGAGAACAAGGAAGAAACCTACCTGTAGCTATCGGCTTGCTTCTGAGATCTTGGGTGGAATGGAATAATGGCGACTGGTGGAGAGAGGGGTGGTATATATAGCGGCTGGGGCCTGCTTGCTTTGCCGAGTAGCCCCAGGCAGCCCCAGGCCAGGCCAGGTCAGATCGTCAGGTGCTGTGGACTGTGGTGATGGCGCTGCGGCCTGCGGGTGGGTCATCATTAGCAGGAGTTTGGACGGAAGAAGGTGAGAGTGAAACCGCTAGGCGCCAGCTGGTTTTGCCTCTCGACTCTGGTGGTGGGGACACCGGCCACCAGTACCAGGGGGAGAAAGCTGGGTGCTGTACTGCTGTATGCGCGTCCACGCACCAGCTGTGTGCAGTGACATGAAAAACTGAAAACGTACGTCCGGATATTTGCCCTGTTGGCTTGGTATATAAGCAGTACTTTTTCAGTTAACGAATAATATTTTTCTCTCATAACAAATCAACCAACAGTATTTTCAACCATGCCTTATCAGCTAAGCGAACAGAGCAATTATTCTAGACTCTAGAGAATGGATGGTACAGTAGCATCGTTGTATACGTACTCCCTCCGTTCCATGGAGAAATTCTCAGAAATGCACTTCTTTCGTTTGTCTATATTTGTGCATATCCGAAATTGCACTTATTTTGCGCCAGAGGGTGTATGCGTGAGAGTGTAGTACAAGTATACTCTGACTATGATCATACTATTATACTATGTTAGTAGGATGGTTCTCATTCCGTTTCAAATTATAAGTCATTTTAACTTTTTTTACATCTATTTTTCTATGCATCTAGATATAATAATATGTCTAGATATATAGAAAAATATATGAACAAAAAAAAGTCAGAACGATTTATAATTTAGAACGGAAGGAGTACTCTGGTACGGATGTCAGCTTGACTATATATATTGCAAGTTCTGATTATGCACCGAACAAAAGTACTTATTCGTAGTTGCATTCTTTGTAGGACGCTGATCACGTGTAATTTGTTCATTTCATTTATTTCTAAAATTCAAATACAAAAATCCTTCGTTGTTAAAAGTATCTGTAACAACGACGTACGTACGAAAAAAGAAATTGTATTACCAGTCTATATATATGAATTTCTACATATTATTCACGATGAACAAAGGTTGAAACAAAAGTCGATCGATCTACTGGTGCTCGATCGATCTGTGGGGCGATAACAGTATCGGTGTAGCTATTTTTATACAGATGGTCTATGGGTTTAGACTTTGGACCTTGGACCGATGCCATGCTGCAGATTTGTTTTGCGCGGTGAGATAGATGCGGATATTCGACTATGCTGCCAACGGGTACATAATGATGGTTTAACTTGTGGACGCGTGTAGGGATGGAGAAATAAATGAGCAGTGTGTGCATGGCAAGAGCACATTCGTTGAACCTAGCTGGCCGGGTCCGGGTGTCCAGTCCAGCCCAGCTCTGTTCACGCCGGGTCCTAGTAGTCACCTAGTGGGACCTCTTGATCATCGGACGGACGAGATGGACGTGGGTCGGAGAACATGGCACTGGCCGGCAGGCAGCGGCATGCAGATGAGAAAATTCCTTGGTTGCCACTGTAACTTATAGCAATCCTTTAATTGCCATCCAAAAATACCTCTTTTCTTCATTGCCATTCGTTTACGTTCCTGTTTCCCCTGGTTGCCATTCTGTCAAATTTCTTGATCACGGTGTCAAATTCCCTCTTCCCCACTCAATGACATGCGGGCCCACATGATCATCCCCTTCCTCCCACCATCTTCTCACCTTCCCCTCCTTGTGTGGTGGCTATGTGCCCGCCGCAGCGGAGGCTGAGCTCGCCCCAGCGCGCGGCCGTGGCGGCTCAAAGCGACCGGAGTGGAGCTCGTGCTGCGCTCCTTGCCGCGTTCACAAGCGAGGGCAGGGATGGCCCAGCCGGCCAGCCGCAGCCCAGAGCGTGATCTATGCGGGTGAAGGCCGGGCGGCACCGCCGGCACTGGGAGCTCCTGTGGTCGACGGCGAGGCGCGGCCGCAGATCCGCCTCGCCGACTCCTCTTCTTCCCCATGCCCAACACCAGGGAGTCGCCGCCGCCGGTGGGAGTCAGGCAAGTGGCCGGCGCAGGGCGGCGCGAGGCGCGAGGCCGCGGGGCCGCGCAGAAGGGCGCGGAGCCAGTGGGGCCGCGGCGGCCGGTGCAGCGGCTCGCGTGGAGATGCGGAGGCGCGCGGAGCCCGGGGCCGCGGCGGCGGCGCACGATTCTTCGGCGCGGGTGGCTGCAGCAGGGTGTGCGGGGACATCGGGAGTTGGCCGCGCGGACGTGGGCTGCAGTCGCCGGATCGCGCGTACAGGCGCAAGATCGCGCAAGCTGGCGCGGAGGCGACGGGCCACGGTGGCCAGCGCGGCGGCACGCAAGGACGCGCGGAGGCGACGCCCGAGGGGAGGTACAAGCTGCAGAAGGGCGACGGCGGGCTCGGTCGGGACGGCACGAGGGGTGGCTGCGCGGTGCTCGCGGCTAGCAGAGGCGGCGCTGGGAGCTCCTGTGGTCGACGGCGAGGCGGCATGCATCTTCCCACGAGTGAGCGTCTACGGACCCACGATGAGGACGCAGACGGTGGTGGCCGCGACATCGACGGCGGCGGCCAAGGCCCCTGCAACCGCGGGGCGTCGGACGCGGGTGAGGACACGGGCGGCGGCGGCCGCGACGTCGCCAACGGTGACTGTGGTGGCTCGGAGCAGCATAGGCGGACTTACTGCGGCCAAGGGGCTTTTCTAGCGCATTGCCATGCTGGCTCGCCGCAGCTGTGGGCAGATCCCGATGCATGTGCAGGAGTCCGGCGAGCCCTTTGCCGCCCTCGTTGTCAGGAGCCTCCGCGCGGCACCGAACGTGATGCCGCGGGCGCAGATTTCCCTGCCGTCGGCTTCGATTCGTGAGGGGTCCGGGACTAACGGTGGTGCCTACAACCGATTGACTGGGTAGTTGACGTCGTTACGTATGAATGGACGGGAATGGCAACCAAGGAAAGAAAAAATCTAAATGGATAGCAATCAAGGGATAATATATTTTTGGATGGTAATGAAGGGATGGTTATAGTTTTAAGTGGCAACGAAGGAATTTTCTCCATGCAGATGCCCCCAGCTGGTGGTGGCGTGCGTTTCCGAGTCGCGGCGCGCATCCCGCATTCAATACGTCTGCAGACGCGTCCGCGCCTGACGCCTGAGCGATCGAGCACTGGTGTGGTGATGAGTCAGCGACGCGGGGACCCGTCGCCGAGAGTGGCTGGAATTGATACAGCAGCAGCAATTTCCTCCCCGGCCAGCCCGTTAGTTCCAGGCTGTGAGAGCCGATCTTGATATTCTGATGCACACCAAAATGATCTAGCTGGTTGCCGGCCGATTCCTTCTTCGTTTTTTCCCAGTAGCCGGACCCGATGGATGGCTTCAAATCATAAATAAACACGTTCGTCGTTCGGTGCCGTGTAGTATCTCTTTTTCGATCTGGTGACACAGCTAGCTAGCTATGAGCTGAGCGATGCACCCATTGTTGTCGCACCTAAAGATGGCAACGGGATTTGATCCCCGATTTCCCACGGGAAATTCTTCCATTAGGGGATAGGGATGGAGAAGAACTGATCCCCACAGAGATGGAATTGGTAGGATTGTTGTCCCCGTCCGTCGGGGATGGCGGGGACGGGGATGGTTCCCTGGTCCCCGACCCCGATCTCCGCATCCCCGCCCCGTGAGCGCAAGTCCCATGTAAGAAGGCCCATTAGCCCCGAAGTATATATATACGCGCTAACCCTAACTCACTCCCACCCGGCCACTCCACGTCTCCACCCCTATGCATCCAGCCCCAGCCCCCGGTGACGTGACCGTGCGAGCATGATAGCGCACGGCTGCCAGCAGCTGCAGGCCTGCAGCTCGGTGCCTTGGTGGATCCACCCTCTGGACTCTGTCCAGGTCTCCAGGCGTCGACGTTCCACCGTCCAGCCTCCATCATCCGTCTCTGTCGGCCTAGGAGATTTTCGCGCTGCCATCGCAGGTCGGCCTCGTTGGAGCCTTGGATCCTCAACGCCGCAGCTCGCAGGTGACATGGATACACCTGGATCTGAATCGCCCATGAGTTCCGATGGAGAAGGAAGGTCAGAAACTCAGAAGTCAAACCTCAGAACAATGTACATTCATAGTTTTGTTCGTACATGTATTGCTATTGCTATTTCAGGTGTCGTGATACATGTATTGCTAGTTTTGTTCATACATGATACATGTACATTCGTCACCGCAGTATTGCTAGTTTAGTTCATTGTTTACTTTTGTTCGTGGCTGTGCTTTCGAATATTGACTAACCCACGTCCGGCGGTCCTCAAAGGGACGCCTCCTCGGTCTTGGACCGGCCACCAAACGCTATGGGCGCTGGTGGTGTTGCTCCTGCTACTGCAGCCACACCCGCTAATGCATCCGCTATCATGCTGTGCGTTGCACTTGTGCCGGTATCTGGTGCCGCAAACCGAAAGGCACTCTGCCAGGCCCCAACGCCAAGGCCGAAAAGGACGTTCACTAAAAGTCATCTTGAGGTTGAAGGAGCTCTGCCTGCTCCGCCTACTCCAGAAGCTTCATCCTCCGGCAGCGGTCTCCAACTGTTGAAATCACTAGGGTTCGGTTTCAAGCATGCTACCCCTTTTATGCTTTTTATTTCATATTTTCCAACTGTGAACATGTACTATTTTTATTTATATTACAAGTTGCTCTCTGTAGCTACGCCTGTATATTTAAGTGATTTATATATGTACTGATTTAAATATGTACGCAGTCCACTAACAGTCATTGTTTACAGATTTTATATATGTACTGTCGACAGAATATCGTCGGCAGTCCTCCGAGGGGTATCCCACGAAGGTAGAATGATCGGTAGTGGTACGTGTAATCAAGAACAAGAAGACAACATAGACACAAGAGTTAGACAGGTTCGGGTCATCTGCACGACGTAATACCCTACTCCTGTGGTCTGTTGGTTTGTATTGGCTATCGTATGATATTGCGTGTGATCAGATACCTTAGGCTAAGCTTAGGATTCGTATGGGGATATCGACTAGTGGACCCCTGCCTCTCCTTATATGCTCTGGAAGCGTAGGGTTACAAGGAAAGTATCCTATTTGGTATTATATAATATCTTATTGTAGCCTTGCGGGGCACGTCGACCAGTGCCGTGTGCCGTATGCCCTGATCTTGCGGGCTATGCCACCTCTGATGGTGCGGCCCATGTCTTGTGTTATGGATACCGGGGGTATATCCCCCACAGCTAGTCCCCGACGACCTTGTATCCTTTGAGCAACGTTGTCTTGAACAAGTCCGAACACTTTGACGCGAAGCTGATCAGTTTAACCGGTGATCCGAGCAGTGGAAGTCGAAGCCGACCAGTTTAACTGGTGACCTAGGCGGTGAAAGTTGAAGCCGACCAGTTTAACTGGTGACCTGGGCGGTGAAAGTCAAAGCCAACCAGTTTAACTGGTGACCTGGGCGATGAAAGTCAATGCCGACCAGTTTAACTAGTGACCTGGGCGGCGAAAGTCAATGCCGACTAGTTTAACTGATTAGAAGACCTCAGACTTAGCCAAGTAAGGCTTGCCAGAAGGATGTAAGGGGCTTAAGATAAAATTTGAAAAAGTTTCCCCTTATTAGAAGTGTAGCCACTTAGACTCCATCAATAAGGAGGGTAAATCAAGAAATAAGCACTACATTCACCGCCAGGTGAAGTGTAGCCACTTAGTCCCCGAGCGTGCTGGAAGATGAAGAATAAATCTTGTAGTAGGGTCAAAGAAAATAAATCTAAAAGCCTATTGACATCATCTGACATGTGCGTATCAAGTCCTAGACATGCTGCCCAAGATCAGCACCCTAATCCGAATAGCATGGAGCAAACTGATAGCACACCAATGAGACGTAGCAAGATTCGACTGCCAAGAGCGTCCCTAGCTTAGTTGGTGACTCTTGCACAAAGAATCCGAACATTGAGTCCCCAGCTTAGCTGGCGATGAAGCGACGAACAATCCAAACGCCGAGGAGTCCCCAGCTTAGCTAACGAGCCCCCAGCGTAGCTGACGATGAAGCGACAAACAAACCAAATATCCTAGAGTCCCCAGCTTAGCTGGCAAGCCCCCAGTGTAGCTGACGATGAAGCAACGGACAATCTAACTAGTTGGTTGGCGAAGAATCGAGCACCGAGCAGCCCAACCAACTGGTCGGCGATGAAGTGAGCATTGCATAGAAGTGATCGGCGAACAGTCCGATCAACTGGTCGGCGATGAAGTCCATAAACCTAGCAGTCTGATCAATTGATCGATGGAGATTGCCGGAGACATCGACCTTAGGTGTGTACACGTTGTCCTCGAGCTTGCTAGAAGATTGCGAAGATATCTTGTAGCAGGGTCAAAGAATTTTTAATGTCAGCTTGCTAATGTCATCTGCCATGTACTTCACAAGACCCCGGACGTGCTGCCCAAGATCAGCACCCTGATCCAAATAGCAAAGAGCAACTTGATAGCACACCAATGAGACATAGCAAGATCCGACCACCAAGGGAGTCCCCAACTTAGCTGGCGATGTTTACATGAAGAATCCACACACCGAGGAGTCCCTAGCATAGCTGACGAGCCCCAGCGCAGCTGACGATGAAGCCCATGCAATGAGCAGTCCAACCAACTAGTCGGCAGCGAAGTGAATGCCGAGCTAGAGTGAGTGCCAAGCAGTCTGACCACTTGGTTGGCGATGAAGTCCATCCGATAGGTGGTCCGACTACCCAGACAATGATCATCTTGTCCAGTCCTTGAGCGTAAGCTCATTGACCAAACCGTGCCCCTACGAAACAAATGTGTAGAATAGGTAGTACATAATGTAAAAATAAAATATATGAACTCAATGGTGATGAAATAGCGTATGCAGCTCAGCGATCAGTTGGTGTGAACACCTAGTGTTATTTTGAAGATGTGTTTATATTTAATATAAATCGTCCGACCAGTTAGTGTGTAGTTGAGTCTCCAGCCCTAGTTAGCCTGTTAACCATAACGCAGAGCACGGAGCCCCTATGAGTGTAGGAAGAGCAGGGCGTCTCTAAGGAGGTGCTGCCGACCACCCTAAACACAGAGGGCAGGTGCTCGTGCACATGTAGGGAGGAGCCGGAGACAGGGCTGTCTCTAGGAACATCCGAGCATCAACATGACTGTTCGGGGATTTGCCTTAGGCTTTGCTGTATTTCATCTTTAAGATGGTATACATGAAAGAGAATCATTTGAAGAACAAACATGGACAAGAACGCTCAGAGAAACATCATGGAGATATATGAAGGTTGGGGAATATTTAGAAAAATGTTAAAGCATGACTTAGCTGTAGATAGAACATCTAGTCGGTGGCGTATGGTGTTATCTGGTCGGCGTGTATGAAATTGCCCGGCCCTTGAGCTTTCTGAACTGTCATCATGGTAGCGGTCACAGTTGTCATCATTGCGATGGGCAGGCAATCAGAGCGAGTAGTCTGGGCGATGTTGTCCTTATGTTACTGGTCGGCGAATTTGTCCCTTAGGGCATCCTAATGGATTGTGGTCGTATTCCCTAGAGTTTCCTGATCGGCTTCTGATATATTAGAACCAGAAGGTGGTCGGCGCTGAACTGGAGTGGTTAGAGCCAATTCCGTGAGGTAGAGGTAGGCGGCAAGCATCTGGGCGACCTGATCAATGGATGCGATCAAATCGTCATTGCTGATCTGCTTCCTTGGGTAGCGGGGCAGCAGGCGGTGAGTTGTTGGTGAAGACGACCTCAGAGGCGGTTCTGAGATCGGATCTGCCGTTGCAGGTGTTGGTATGGTTGGCACAAAATCGATCTGCACTAGCTCGAGGATCTCTCCATCTCTGGCATCATTGATGACTGTTTACACCAAAATTTGGAAAGAAGAACGTGGGAACTTGAGGCTTCCAAGATTGTGTCAATCAAAGAATCGATTGCATAAGGATTGATATCAAGCTGATTCAGATGCGACACCGGAATCGGCTCTCTTCGAATGACATCAGCAGATAACAACAATGAGCTACGGTTGGCATCGAGAAATACATATCGAACTCTACAAAAAGGGAAAGATTAGGGTCCAAGTTATCTTAAGCTAGGAATGTTTTTTGTACCAAAGATTGTAATGAGTCGTACTTGAGTAAGATTCATATTTAGGCTCCGGGTATAAATATTAGACCCCGGCTATTGTAAAGATCATCCAATCAATCAATACAAGTTACTTTTTTGGCTCCGTGCCAACCCTTAGGAGTAGGAGTAGAGTAGATCTTGGCGAGTTCTTCAACAAGCAGGGTTGCATCGGTCAAGCCGACCTTCCGCTTGTCTATAAGTACCATAATGGCTTATACTTCCGTTTGTACGGCTGCATCGGTTAAGTTCAACCTCCACTGCAAACTCTAGTATAAGTTAGTTATCGACTCTTATCTAGTTCAAGTACAGCTGCATCGGTTAAGTTTGACCTCCACTGCTCAGATTAGATTAAGGTCAAGTTATCGGCTCTACCTAAGTGTGGCGTCCTTCAGGTATATTCATTAAGTTACCGATCTTGCTGATGTTCTTATTGACATTCATTTACAACAACATTAATCTGCCTGGTCGATATCAATCTAGATCGGCCTCATATTCTTTTAGTCCATCATTTGCTTTGTTACCACATGATATTTCTTACTTTGAGCGACATGCTACGTTTCATTGGCTATTTTTACTTTGATCTTGTCGGTGTTTCGAATAAGCACCAACTAGTAAATTTATATTTGTTGTGCGTTAGGCCCGGATGGTGTGCTAAAGGATACAAGGTTTATACTGGTTTGGGTAGAATGTCCCTACATCTAGTCGGCTGCTGCTCGTGTTATTAGCACCGAAAAAGGCTCATAGTAGGGGTACAAACGGTCGAGAGAGGGACATGTCCCAAGTCTCTGATGGAAAGGTCGAAATGATTCCAAGAGCTTGGTTGCTACTTGGTTGTATGTGTGATGTGTGTTGAAATTGATCCATCCCTTTAGTGGGGCGCCCTGCCCTCCCTTTTATAGACCAAGGGGGAGTAGGGATTACAGATGGGAGAAGGCAGAAAAAACCAGAGGTAGAGAGGGTCCTTCGAAGGTGCTGGGTCTTCCTTTTCCCTCGAGCCTACCCTGCTGTCATGGCAGACCATGCTAGGGATAGCACGCTCGCTGATCCTGATAGGGCCATGCCCTAGCTTCAATTGGCTAGTAGTCATGTCCCATCCTACTCTGGCGGACGATGCGGCGTGTCAGGGTACTGAGCCGTGACCCTACAGGGAGCAGACAGGGAAGTGACCATACGTTCGTTACTGTTAACGATGTGAGTTCCCTCCTGGACTGTAGTGGATGTCGTATGCTTGTGTTAGGATCCGCACCCGAGGGCTGATGGCGGCACCCACAACACTGTAGGACAAAAGTCGGTGCCTACAACACTATTTGGGCTCTGTCATGCCTAGGATGGATTAAAGCGCCTGTCCTGTCGTATCCTGACGGTACCTTCTCGCAGGTGCGTAGGGCCTGGTCCTCGATACTACGGTTGACCTGAGTGTCCCATCTTACCCTGTGCTCGTCATTATAAAGGTGTAGGGTGTAGATGTCGTGCAAGGTGGAGCCAGCCTTAGAACGTCAGGTGAGGCGAAGCCAACCCTCAGCCATCGGGCGAGACAACCCTTCGGGGTAGGGCGAGGCGTAGCCAACCTTCAGTTGTATGGATAAGGAGTGTAGTTGCATTTCCGCCTGTTCGAAAGCATCAGCGTTTGGTGGTTATTAGTTCCACCTCTTTAGGTACCCCTGTAATCAGTCCCCGACAGTAGCCCCGAGCCCTCGGGTGATTCGGATAGAATCGCTCAGGGGGTGATTTGACTTGCCAGAGGGTGTGCGCGAGCGTACCTGATGGGTGTAGCACCCGGGTGATTCGGATAGAATCACCCAGGAGGTATTTTGATTCGCCAGAGGGTGCGCGTGAGCACACCCGATGGGTGTAGCCCCTGGGTGATTCAGAAAGAATCACCCAGGGGGTATTTTGATTCGCCAGAGGGTGCGTGCGAGCGCACCCATCGGGTGCAGCCCCTGAGCCCCCAGGTGATTCGGATAGAATCGCCTGGGGGTAATTCGGACCCTTCGCGGGTATGGCTGTGAAATTTGGTGTTTTGACAACTAGATAGCTTAAAAGGAACCCTGGTATCCCGTTCACGGGGATTCATCTAGGTTTCGCTTGGTTGAGACTCGATTGCGGATCGAGACTCCCTTGAGGCTCGTGCCCCTGAGTTTTAGCCGCTCGCGGGCCCATCCCTCATTGGGACGGACGCCAAAACTATTGGGTCAGCCCTCGAACTCCTAGGCCTAGGAAGGCAAAATGTTCAGCACGAATTTGGTGGGAAAGGATAGGGATCGTGAGCGCATATCCCGCGACGTGACATGGTGGTGTATCATGGCAGGCATGGATATCTAGGAGGACGGTTGCCCTTCTCGCATCCATTGCCCCTATAAAACCAAGGGGTTGGCCCCCAGGGTTCTGTACTTTGCCTCCTCGTCTTTGCATCTACAACCTCCATCGCCAATCACCTAAGCCTCCCACACCCGCATCGCAGCCGCTATCAAGCTCGTGTCCACCCCATCCTAGTCGTTCAATGGAGCCATGGTGTAGATCCAACATCACCCTTCAGCACCTGGTGGGCCTCGTTCGCCATGGCCTCCTTTGACCGCCCGGCAATGAGGACGAGCCATCACCGCCCAAAGGCTACATGGTGTCCTTCGCTCGCTTTCATGAGCGGGGATTCAGCATCCTCGCCCACAAGTTCCTTTGGGGGCTATTGCATTACTACAAGGTGGAGTTGCAACACCTCACTCCCAATGGGGTTTAGCACATTGCGGTGTTTGTCACCCCATGTGAGGGGTTCTTGGGGATTAGTCCCCACTTTGACCTATGGTGGTATTTCTTTGCCATCAACCTCTTGAAGAAGCAGGAGAAGAGGCAAGAGCTGAGCGTGCCGGTGGGATGTGCCAGCATTCATCTCCGCAACAACCGGGTAAATGAATACCCGTCGATGCATCTATCAACCTCCAACAAGGGGTGGCATTCGCACTGGTTTTACGTCAAGGATGATGCTGTCACCCCCTTGCCAGCGTTCTCTAGGCGCATCATCGAAGAGGTCCTAGAGCCATGGAAGTGGGGTGTACCGGATAAAGATAAGAAGAATATCTAGGACCATCTTGCCGGCATCCGAATTCTAAAGGAGCGGGGCGTGAAGGGGCCAGGGATCATCGGTGCCTACCATACATGGAGGGTGGCGCTGCTGATGAGCCGCGCGCTTCCTCCGTACCTAATGGCGCCCGGAGCGTCACTCGATGGGACAACGCTTGCCGATGAAGCGCTACCCCCCTCCAAAGTGGTGCAGCGTATTAAGGAGGCGATAGAGCCTTCAAAGGACGATGCTGACATCGTCCTCGATTTCATGTATCCGGTGCTAGGGCACCCTCCAATGTGGCCAAAACCGGGGTACATTGACTTTGTAAGTTCTCTTTCCCTATGCCTCCTTTTTCTTTAATTTGAACTTCCAACCCCATGATGCTAACATTGGGATAGCGGACCAGCCGAAGAGGCTTCTCTTTATAGATAGCCCGGCTCTGCTGCCGAAGGACCCGCTCATGGTGATGACGAGTCATACCATGGCCGAGTGGGAGAGGAAGACGAAGGAGTTCAAGAGGAAGGAGCAGCTATAGAAGCAGCAGGCACAGGAGCGAGGTGAAGAAATAGACAGTGATGACAACGACGATGATGATGAGGAAGATGATGAGGTAGTCACATGCATCGAGTGGGGTGACCTAGGAGGCAAGGATGCACTGACAGGTGCCCACTCGTTAATGCAGGAGCCCTTCCCGTTCCACGCAAGGGAAGGTCAGGCCATGAGGCTGGAGGAGGAGGCAGGCTAGACCGTCGGCCTGCCCTTAGCATCATTAGGGGTGGGCGGATCTGCCTCTGTGCCTTAGGAACCAACGGGGATGGGTAGACCCATCGCTGTGCCCCAAGATCCGGTGGGAGCAGGTGGATCTGCCGCCGCGCTTGAGGTGCCGAGAGAGGGGGGTGGCACCGCCATCATGTCCCAAGATACGAGGGGCAAGCCCCTTGGCATGGGAGTAGGGAGCGGGCTCAAAATGGTCCCGCCCTGATGAGGCGGAGCAGGGAACTATGGGTTCATCCCCCAAATGTCTCCACCACCCAACAACGCCCATGTAGGTTGCCAATTCTTCTATTTTTCTCTATTTTTCATAGTGACTCACGCCTTTTGTTTCTTCTGCAGCGTCGAGAGACTGGTCAGATGGGGTACTTCCATAGCGCTGGCGCCCAAGAAATCCCTCACACTTCAGGCAAGGCGGGGGCCGCCGCCTAACGTCGCTCCTGTTTTAGGCGGGGGCGGAGCCGACGTCACAGCTTCATCAACTAGTCTGGTACCACCCGCGGTGGTGCCCATGCCATCGGTGGGTCAAGCTATCGGCGAGGCTGAGGAGGCACCCGTAGAGGTTGTCGCTCAGCTGGTGATGGAAGTGATGCCACCGCCGACGTCGGGCCGGGTAGAGCTGTCTACCGCACCCGCTGCGTCGACCACGGTGGGTGCAGCATAGTCAGATGAGGTCCCACTGATGGAGGTGGAGGTGATGGTGGCTTCGGTAGCTGGGTCATAGCTAGAAGCCATGGTGGTGGCGCCCAAGGCAGTGGCAAGTTTCGTGCTACCGATGGCCCCAGAGACGACGCCCGTCGTGGGTAGGATGGAGGAGGTCATGGCCAAGGGACCCTCGGACATAGGGAGTTGTCCCTACCCCTACCGTCAGAGGGCCACCACCCGCCTGTGTGGGATGAGCCCCCATTTCGATGGGTGAGTCCATGGGACCCATCGTCAGAACTCTTCACCCTCGATGATTCTGCTGAGGGCATGGAGCGGGAGAAGCTCTACGAGGGGTTCACAGCCATGCTGGAGGATCTAAACCAAGCCAGTGGCATCCTTTAAGACATCATCATTCCCACTGGCCAGGTATTCACTTGGTCATGCCTCCCGGTTTCTTTTTCTTCATCTATTTTTGTTTTTTGACCACTGTCTTCTTTCAGTTGCTTATTGCCCGCAGCCAGGAGAAATCCTGCTTCCTCCATGAGAACAAGGAGGATTGGGACCACCTCATTGATGAGGCATGGCTACATAGGGATGCAACCACCTAGCTCTGCCAGAGGGTGACCAAGCTGACTCCCCTTGCTGTGGAGGCGGACAATCTTCGACGGCGGGAGGCCGAGGCTCGCCGGGATGCGGATCTCACCGAGAAGTCTTTTGATGAACTATTGAAGATGGCACAACAGGATCAGGAGGAGGCCGACAGAGTGTAGAAGGAGCGAGACATGCTGCTCTAGCAGGACACCGAGGTCCACCAATGGATCATCGACCTCCTAGATGAGGCCGAGAAGGAGCGGGATCTCAAACTGGTAGGTGAAGAGAGGTCTGTGGCCCTAGAGCAGAGGGTGAAACTCGACGCTGAGATGGTCGCTCGGTTGTGCTCAAAGCGAGACAAGCTATGCCATACTGTGGAGAGGCTCTGCTCAGAGCACGGCACGGCCTGCGGGGAGCGTGATCGGGCCATCCGAGAGCATGACAAGGCACAACAAAGGATCCGCTCCCTCTAGGCCGAGCTGGAGACCATGAGAGCCCAAAAGCTGGAGGCCAAGGGTGCCGCTGTTGGATTGGCCACAGATCTCGCCAACGCGAGGAGTCTCCTTTAGGCGGAGAGCAACAACTCAACTTCCTGAAGGTCACCCTTGGCATGGTCTGCAACGATCTGTAGGTGGTGCAGGCGAAGGGGCTCGCTTGTGGCCCATGTGGTAGATATCACAGTGTGGGTGCGCTAGCTAGAGAAGGAAGCTCTTCACACAAGTATCACCCAAACCTTTGCCATCGCCCGCTCGCATTATGATGACAACATCGATTTTGAGGCGACGAGCCTTGGCTTCGCACCTAGTTATGATAACTCCAAGCTAGATGCCATAGAAGTGATGGTGACTCCTTTTGCAGAATCCCTGGTGAGCAAAATTGAAGATATGGTTCTCCCCGATAGGGGGTAGTTAGTTGAATGAGTCTGATAAACATTTATCTGTAATCTGTGGACAAGGGTCGGTTCTTTTTTAAAATAGATTCGTAACTTCGTTTTGTTAAACAAATTCGTAATTTCATTTCGTTTGTTTGAACTTGCTTTCTTCTTTTTGCATTTAAAAAACGGTGCTTGTGCAATCTAATCCTTCCATTCATTAAGATCATAGGGCCTGAGGTGTATAAGAGGGAAATTTTGATTTATGATGGTGAGCAAATTTACCATAGCCATCGGGGCGTGGGTTTTTTTGCAGTCTTACCATGCATGCTCGGTTATTTGTTCCCACAAACCTTGCCGCTAACCTTAATGCGAGGAAGAGGTCTGATGTAGCAACTGTTTTGAAAAAAAGAAGAAGTATTCATACCTTTATCAGCCCCCAAGTGAGATCCAACCCCTTGCTGTTGCTAGGGCCAGATGTTACTGGAGACCGAAGCGAGGGTAGCGAACATACTCTTGTATTCACACATACCCCTTACTTAGGATTTTAGCTATCGTTCTGTGACCATGCATTTGGTCTCATCTCAAGTTTGGCCTTCCCCGAGCCCCTGTGCGTGGTGGGGATTCGGTCAAGGGTCGGCTTGTTTTTGTGACTGTCGCCCCGTCCATGGTTTTTGCAATTGGAGGTGTTGAGGCGACGTTACTTGCCTTGACGGCTCGAGTGACGCGCTTGATGAGCTCACTAATGGGGATATTTGAACAGAATCTGGTCCTATCACTCGTGATAGGGTCAGCAAAGCCCTTGGGTGGCATTCCGTTGTTCCGTAACCCGCCTTCCAATAGATCCCCCCTCAATGGGGACTCTATGGGCTCGGCTAGAGGTTGGATTGAACTAGAAGGTTGAGATGACCCTATCTGCTTCTATACGGGTTGGGCGAAGGCCGCTGTGGCTCATCCTCATTTTCTCCCCTAGCTCTTGTTCAATGCGAGGCGGCCTCGGACCCTTCATGGGCTAGCCTTCGAACCTCGGTCTCTCAATCTAGGATTGAGCGACTTGAGCCCCCGAGCCCCTTGGGGTCTAATAGGGGTCGTCCATGTTTTGCATGTCACCCCATCCTCGGTTTCCACAACCAAAGGGGCTGAGCTAACGACACTTGCCTCGATGGCTTGGGTGTCGCGCTCAATGAGCTCGCTAACAGGCATGTTCGTATGGAATCTGGGTCCGTCATTCACTGATGGGGTTGGTAGAGCCCTCATATGGCATTCCACTACTTCTTAACCCACCTCCCGGCAGATGCCCGAGCCATTTGATAGGCTCAGGTGGCCCATTGGCCTCTCCTCGATGGAGATTCTATGGGTTTGGCTTGAGGTTAGAATCGAATGAGAAAGGTCGAGATGTCCCTATCCGCTTCTGAGCAGGGTCAGGCAAGGCCACTGGGGCTCATCTCATTTTTTCTCCGCTGGCTTTGTTTGATGCAAGGCAACCTCGAGCCCTTTATGGGCTGGCCTTCGAACCTCGGCAAGTTGCCACTCATATCAAATGAGGTGACTACTGCTTTGTGATGTTACACAAAGCATTGAGATGCATCAATTGCATATGCAGCGTTTGGATGTATGGGATTAATGTACAATTTAATTGAAATGAAAGTGGTGGTCGGTGATGTTACCTTGGTGTTATGAGCGACAAGAAGCTCTTACCAGACATGTTCATGTTGGGTTTGGGTCCAACGTTTGCGACGGGGCCAGTGTAACCTGCATGAGCATCGCAATTTTTCATTTCTATCTCTTGGCAATGATCTGAGCCATTCAATTGACTTAGGCGGCCTGATATCTTCTCCTTGAAGGAGATTCCATAGGATGACCCCTTCGAACCCTTCTCGAGAAGGCGGATGCTAAAGCTTAGGATGTGGGGAACTATGAATTAGATTATGCTGTAGAATAAAAACACCTTAGCCGCTAGGGCGTAGGGTCTAGTGGTTCGTCTAGTTTTACTCAAAGTTTTACACCCACACACCATGCCTCTAGTTTTTTGACATAAGGAGGGGTCGGGTGAAGTGGATGTCTAAATGAGTAGACACTCTCAGCAGCCCTCGAGCGATGTCCATACCCCTGTTGTTGTTGGGGTAGAAGGCTCGGTAGTAGAATTGACACGCAAAGTAAGTAAACAAAGGTGATTATCTTTCGGTGGTCATTCGTTCGTCATTCACCTAGGTCCTCTGATCGACCCAGGAGGCCCATTGGGATCCCCTTGGTGGAGGTTCCATCGTTGGGTCATTCTAGGTTCTACCTAGGGAAGTAGAGAGTCGCCTATATGTGGGTGCACCTTGTTTCTTGCGCTCGATGTACGGTAGTGGTGGGCCATGCCCAGGCCATGTCTTGTTTGACTAAGCATCATTTCGTTGAGCAAAGCATGTCTTGTTGGTCCAGATGTGTCCCCTCGAATTCCCGTCAGTATCGATCTCCCATCTGCATTGAATAGAGGAAGGGAGAGGGTTTTTCGTCCCAACCTTTTGCCTTTCTTCAGCTGCTGCATCTCCTCCTTAAATAGGGGGAGGGAGGGGGTTCTTGTCCCCATTCCTTCACCTATTCTTGAGTTGCTACCTCCTCTCCTTCTTTCTTTTCACTGACTGCGATCGTGTGTCGCAGCGGTTCCTAAGTGAGAGAGGATAATGCCAGGGAGAGAAAAACTCATAGATCTGCTTGTGAATCTAGAGCACGATGTTGAGCTGGAGGTCATCCAACATAGATGAGATGGAGTTGGCTTCCTTCGCCGAGAAGGGGCCGCTTCCACCAAAGAGGAGGCGCACTGGAGGGTGCTGAGCATCGTCGGCTTTGTCATTGTTCATGAGGCCTTTGTCGGGATGGATCCATATGGGGGCCTCCTTCGGTGAATCTTCTCTAGATGAGTCTTGTTGGTGGGGAAGCTGCTTAGGACTGCATCGATGGGGGGCTTTGCCTTTGCAGCCGCTCAGATTGGCCAGTTCATGAAGCTTGATGAGATGTTAGAGACATCCATCCGCCATGGCGGCCGTTCTTCGGTGGGGAGCACCCCCCGTCTAGGTGCCGTTATTAGGGTTGCGGCTGATCACGATGGCATAGTCCCTGGATGCCCTGGCAAAGGTGCCATGGTCACCGACGTGGTGCTTGACGTTGCAGACGATGGCATCCTCAGGGATCCTGTGGAGCGGTAGGATGTTGCCAATGGAGAGCGTAGCGCGTTGATCGTAGTAGTACTTAGAGTAGATCTGGCTAGAAAGTGTAATCATTGAAGTTTGTGAGGGGAGCCTTCGTGGGAATAGTCTTTTGTATTCATGAATACATCAGTCCCTTTTCATGATGAAATCACTTTGTAAGCGATGAATTTGTGCAAAAAATGAACAAGTTCTCAAATTTCGTTATGGCAAACAGCTTTTTAGCTCTTCTCCCTCTTTTTGTAAAAGAGGTTCAGTGCCTTCCGACCCTTCCCATAGTTAAGGTCGCAAAAAACTCAGAGTGCGGGCGAGCCAATTCTGATCACGCTGGTGAGCAAGGAGACCGTAGCCACTAGGGCGTGGGTTTCCCACAGTCCTACCAGTTATACTCAGATTTTGTTCTCAAAATCCTAGTCCTTAGGACTCACCATGAGAAAAGAGAGAAAACACAGAGAATGTTTGCAAGATAACATATTGAGTGTTTGCGAGATAAACGTACTCATCTGACCCCTCGCACTTGCAGGGATCGGATGTCACGAAAGTTCGAGGATTTTGATGACAAAACTGATAAGAGAAATATGCGTTTATTTAGGGGTAAAAATGATGTAGCTGCTCAATGTTCTAGGCGTTGGTGAAGACCTCACCATCGATGGTTTTCAACTTGTAGGTGCCTGGCTGGAGTACTTCCGCGATGACGTACGACCCCTCCTAGGGCAGGGAGAGCTTGTGGCAGTCCTTGTTGCTCTGCATGAGGCGGAGAACCAGGTCCCCGACGCTAAAGGCTCGGTCCTGCACCCATCGGTTGTGGTACCATCGCAGCGCCAGCTGGTATTTGGCCGAACGGAGGAGGGCAATGTCGCGAGCTTCATCTAGCTGGTCCATGGCATCTTTGTGGGATGCCTTGGCTCCCTATTTGTTGTATGCTCTGATTCTAGGTGCTCCATAGTCAAGGTCAGTTGGGAGGACATTATCAGAACCGTAGACCATGAAGAAAGGCATGTAGCTGGTGGCTCGGCTAGGAGTTGTCCTTAGGCTCCAGAGCACCGCGAGGAGCTCAATGAACCAGCGTGCACCATATTTATTCAACTGGTTGAAGATCCTAGGCTTGAGGCCCTATAGGAGCATGCCATTTCCGTGCTTGACCTACCCATTCATTCGGGGGTGCACGACGGTGGCCCAATCGACCTAGATATGGTGTTCATCGTAGAATCGAAGAAATTTCTTGCTGGTGAACTATGTGCCATTATCCATGATGATGGAGTTCGGTACTCCAAAGCGATGGATGATGTCGAGGAAGAATATCACAGCTTGCTTGGATTTGATCATGGAGATCGACCGAGCTTCTATCCACTTTGTAAACTTGTCGATGGTGACAAGCAAGTGGGTGTAGCCCCCGGGCACCTTCATGAGAGGTCCAACCAGATCGAGCCCCTAGTCCATGAAGGGCCACATGATGGGGATCATCTAGAGTGCCTGGGCCGAGAGGTGAGTTTGCCGAGCGTTGTACTAACCCCCTTCATAGGTGCATACGATCTGCTCGGCATCGGCTAGTGTAGTGGCTAGTAGAAGCCCTGTAGGAATGCATTCCCAACCAAGGTTCTAGGCACAATGTGGTGACCGTAGACCCCACCATGGATATCATTTAGCAAAAGCTTCCCTTGTTTGATGGGGATGTAGAGCTGTAGGATCCCGGTGTGGCTTCGTTTGTAGAGCTCACCCTCTAAAAGAACAAAGGACTTGGCATGACATGCGAGCGTCGAGCTTCCATCTTGTTCATCAATAGTGTGTCATAGAGGAGGTAGTCTAGGTAGAGCATTCTCTAGTCGACTAGAGGGTCGAGCTCTATCGCTGGATCCTCTTCAAGCTCCATGACCTCGGGGCCGAATGGAGCCGTCGATTGGTTAGCCCCTGAGGCTAGATTGGACGGATCATCGTCGGCCCATTCCGACCCTTCGTAGCATATCGAGGGCTTGTGTTGGTCGCTAGCAAAGACACCCATTAGCACCGGCTCTTAGCCGAACACTGCTTTCGCAAGCACGTCGGCCACCTCGTTGGGGCACCTTGGGATGTGATTGAGTTCGAGGCCATCAAATTTGTCCTCTAGCCATCGGACTTCTTGGCAGTACGCAACCATCTTGGCATCATGACAGCTCGACTCCTTCATGACTTGGTTGACAACCAGCTGGGAGTCACCCCGGATGTCGAGGCATCGAATGCCCAACTCTATGGTGATGCGTTGGTCGTTGATGAGCGCTTCATACTCAGCCACATTATTAGATGAGGGGAAATGGAGATGAACCATATACCTCTTGCGAACCTCGAGGGGTGATACAATGACCAGCCCATGCCGGTGCCCTTCTTCATTAGTGATCCATCGAAGTACATCGTCTAGTACTCTTGATCGATGACCGCCGGTGGTGTTTGGACCTCGGTCCATTCCGCGATGAAGTCGGCCAACACCTAGGACTCGATCGCTGTTCGGGAGACATACGTAATGACTTGATCCATCAACTCAAGCGCCCACTTTGTGGTTCTTCCTGTGGCATCCTAGCTCTAGACGACCTTGCTGAGGGGGAACAATGTCACAACCATCACCGGGTGTGACTTGAAGTAGTGGTGTAGCGTCCTCTTGGTGATGAGGACGGCGTACATGAGCTTCTAGATTTGGGAGTAGCAGGTCTTACAGTCGGATAGTACCTCACTGATGAAGTACATAGGGTGCTGCACCTTGAGGGCATGCCCCTTTTCTTCCTGCTCCACTACCAGGGTGGCGCTGACCACTTGCGTGGTGGCCGCTATGTATAGCAGAAGGGATTCTCCATCGGTTGGAGGAACCAAGATCGGGGCCCTTGTTAGAAGTAGTTTGACCATGTCAAGTACCTCCAGGGCCTCAAATGTCCACTCGAAGCGGTCGATTTTCTTCAAGAGTTGATAAAGTGGGAGACCTCATTCGCCGAGGCGCAAGATGAATTGGCTGAGTGTGGCGAGGCACCCTATGATTCGCTGAACCCCCTTAATGTTATGAATCGAGCCCATCCTTGTGAAGGTTGAGATTTTCTCTAGGTCGGCTTCGATGCCACGCTCGGAGATAATGAAGCTGAGCAGCATGCCCCTCGGGACCCTAAAAGCACATTTCTCAGGATTGAGTTTAATGTCATTCGCTCAGAGTTTTGCGAAGGTTTGCTCAAGATCGGCAATGAGGTAGTCAGCCCATTTGGACTTAACCATGATGTCATCAATGTAGGCCTCAATGGTCCACCCGATGAGGCCCCGAAGCATTTGAACATACAGCGCTGGTACGTAGCCCCAGCGTTCTTCAGACCAAACAACATTGAGACATAGCAGAACAATCCAAAGGGGGTGATGAAAGATATCTCGAGCTGGTTGTACTCTTTCATCATGATTTGATGGTAGCTGGAGTACGCATCGAGGAAGCAGAGGGTTTCGCACCCCGAGGTAGAGTCGACTATTTGGTCTATGCATGGCAAAGGAAATAGATCCTTTGGGCATGCCTTGTTGAGACCCATATAGTCAACACACATCATCCATTTCCCACTCTTCTTTCGTACAAGGACAGGATTATCTAACCACGCTGGGTGGTATACTTTCTTGATGAATCCGGTAGCTGATAGTTTTGCTATCTCTTCACCAATGACCCTACGTTTCTCCTCATTGAAGCGACGCAGGCATTGCTTCATTGGCTTGGAGCCTAGGTGGATCTTCAACATATGCTCGGTGACCTCCCTCGGAATGCCTGGCATATCCGAGGGTTTCTACGCAAAGATGTCTTTGTTGCCGCGGAGGAAGTCGACGAGCGCGCTTTCTTATTCAGAGGAAAGCATGGTACCAATGCACACCATTTTACCCTCAATGCTCCTGGGGTCTATGAGGACTTCTTTAGAGCCCTCAGCCAACTCGAATAACCTGGTCAACTTCTTGGCATCAGGCACCTCTTTGGTGACCTCCTGCCTAAGGGTGGCGAGTTTCCCAGAGGCAACGATTGCTGCGGTGTGGCCGTAGCACTCGACCTCACACTCATAGGCCCACTGGAAGGAGGTGCTGACGGTGATGACCCCATGGGGGCCCATCATCTTCAGTTTGAGATATGTATAGTTGGGGACAGCCATGAACTTTGCATAGCATGGACGTTCTAGGATGGCATAGAAAGTTCTAGGGAACCCAACCACCTTAAAGGTGAGGGTTTTAGTCCTATAATTGAACTGATCCCCGAAGGTAACGGGTAGATCAATCTGCCCGAGTTGCATGGCCTAGTTCCTAGGCACGATGCTGTGGAAAAGCACTTGGGTTGGGCGAAGGCATGTCCGGTCGACGCCCATCTCGTTGAGCGTCTTGGCATACATGATGTTGAGGCCGCTGCCCCCATCCATTAGTACTTTGGTGAGTCACTTCGGGCCAACAATCAGGTCAACCACGAGTGAATTTCTCCTAGAGGTCTTCGATGGTCGGTTCGATCAAAGGTTATGATGGACTCTGACCACCGGAGGAAGCCACGTGTGGCTGGTTCGGTCATATAGACCTCGCGGCATGCGACCTTTTGTCGGTGTTTGGAGTCATAGGCCACTGATCCTCTAAAGATCATAAGGTAGTTGTCCGGCATTGGAAATCCATCGTCCTTCACCTTAGTATCGTCCGTAGTGGGGGCAGGGTCCTTTCCCTACTCCCCTTTGTTGGAGCCTCTGGAGAAGAACCGCCGCATGAGGCTGCAGTCTTTGAGAAAATGCTTAACAAGGAATTCATGGTTCGGGCATGACCCCTCAAGTAACTTTTTGAAGTGGTTCGGAGTGCCCTGTGTGGGCTTCTGGCCACCCTTGCGGTCAGCAGTGGCCACGAGCGAATCCTCACGCCATTGCTTCTTGTTCTTCCTTTTGGTGGAACGATTGGAGGTGCCTTTGCTGGCACCCTTGTCCCACCTTGCCTTGCCCTCAAGGCGATCAAAGATCGCTCTAATAGCCTCTTATCCTGAGGCATGTCTAGTGGCGATGTTCAGGAGTTCCTTGGTGGTTCGTGGGCCATTACGTCCTAGCTTATGAACCAAAGACTCATAGGTCATCTCAGACAGGAAGGCTCCTATCATGTCAGTGTTAGCGACGTTAGGGAGCTCATTGCACTACCAGGAGAAGCACCTAATGTACCCTCAGAGGGTCTCACCAGCCTTCTGACAGTAGTTCTTGAGGTCCCATGGGTTCCTAGGGCACTTGTATGTGCCCTAGAAGTTCCCCACAAAGATCTCCTTTAGATCCACCCAACTCTAGATTGCGTTGTATGGTAGGTGTTCCAACCACGCTCGTGCCGATTTGGCTAAGAATAGTGGAAGGTTACGAATAATGAAGTCATCACTATCCACACCATCGGCTTGATAGGCAAGCTGATAGTCTTTGAGCCAAATTCTGGGGTTTGTCTCCCCATAGTACTTAGGGATATTGGTAGGTGGTCGGTACCTTGGAGGGAAAGCAGCATTGAGGATGTGCCGGCCAAAGGCTTGAGGGCCTGGCAGGTTGGGGCTCGAGCTTTGGTCCTAGCCACTGTCATAGCGTCTACCGCGATGAGGATGATAGCCATGGCAGGCTCCTCCTCTTAGGTCACCGTAGGTGTGTCTATGGGCGTCGAGGGTGCTGCATGTGTCGTGGTTGCGGCCAAGACGCTGATGTACCAAGACCACAGCATGGTGCCTGCCACCTTGCGGTGCCTAATGGACTGACACGTCCTTGGTGGGGCATGCCGAGGGCGTGTGTTGGCTGGTGTTGAGCTCGCATCACCGCACGCTTGAGTAGCATGCGAATCTCTAGGTGGGCCTGACGATCGTTGGGCATCGCGGCCTCTAGAAGGCCATGGAGCATGGTCGTTGTGTCGGCGATGTTTTGGCTTGCCTAGGCAAAGGGCGGACAGGCTTCATTATCGGCGATGATCCTTCAGTTCACATCATGGGCCCTGGTGCATGCGCGCCCACTGTCTCCATGGCGTTTGATCTCCCGATCGACCTTCGTGCATTCCCACACAAGCTGGATTCCGGCTTCCTCGATCTCCCACTTTTGGGCTCTTAGCTGCTCCACCCCTACGTGAGGTGGGGCCACTATCTCCCCTTTGGTTTCACCACTAAGGTAGCCTCCTCCGTGGAGATGCTTTCGATGTGCCCCTTGGGGGTATGCACCATGAAACATTCCTAGGAAGGGTGATGGCTCCTCCTGCTGGAGTTAGAGCTAGAGTCTGACCCTAGCCCCTTAGCTAGGAGCCTGTGGAGGTATTCCCTGATGCTTTTGATCATCCCTATGAACTCATTGTTTGCGGGGAATGGGATCATGCGCTGTGCCACAAGGTGGCTAACTGTTGCTGCGACATTACGGAGTCTGAACGGAAGCATCATTGGGGTGCTCTACACGGAGTGTTGCGGAGAGAGGGTGAGGCAGCATGGTTCTTCATGGACCATTGGGGTCCAAGGGAGACGCTGGGCTGGTGCTCAAGCCTCCCATAGTTGAAGCCAATGGAGGGGAGAGATTGGATGGCGACGTGAGCTAACGCCAACTCTCCTCCCACCGTGACAATGAAGTTCAGGTCACTGAAATGCACATGTGTGCTTGGGACCCAATTGATTGCATGGCTAGCCATCCAAGGCCTGAAACAGAATGCACAAAGGTCCCCTACCTGGCACGCCAACTGTCGGTGTTTTAAATAAGCACCAACTAGTAAATTTATATTTGTTGTGCGTTAGGCCCAGATGGTGTGCTAAAGGATATAAGGTTTATACTGGTTTAGGCAGAATGTCCCTACGTCTAGTCTACTGCTGCTCATGTTATTAGCATCGAAAAAGGTTCATAGTAGGGGGTACAAACAGTTGAGAGATGGATAGGTCCCAAGTCTCTGATGTAAAGGTCGAAAGGATGCCAAGAGCTCGATTGCTACTTGGCTATATGTGTGATGTGTGTCGAAATTGATCCGTCCCTTTAGTGGGGTGCCCTGCCCTCCCTTTTATAGACCATGGGGGAGCAGGGATTATAGATGGGAGAAAGAGGAAAAAACCAGAGGTAGAGAGGGTCCTTCGAAGGTGCTGGGTCTTCCTTTTCCCTCGAGCCTACCTTACTGTCATGGCAGACCATGCTAGGGATAGCACGTTCACTGATCCTGATAGGGTCGTTCCCTAGCTTCGGTTGGCTAGTGGTCCCATCCCATCCTACTCCGATGGATGATGCGGCATGTCAGGGTACTGAGCCGTGAACCAACAGGGAGCAGACAGGGAAGTGACCATACATTCATTACTATTGACGATGTGAGTTCCCTCCTAGACTGTAGTGGCTGCCGTATGCCTATGTTAGGATCCACCCCCGAGGGCTGATGGCAGCGCCCACAACACTATAGGACAAAAGTCAGCGCCTACAACACTATTTGGGCTTTGTCATGCCTAGGAGGGCTTAAAGTGCCTGTCCCATCATATCCTGATGGTACCTTCTCGTTGGTGTGTAGGGCATGGTCCTTGGTACAACGGTTGACCTGAGTGTCTTGTCTTACCCTATGCTCATCATTATAAAGGAGCAGGGTGTAGACGTTGAGCGAGGCGGAGCCAATCCCGGAACATTGGGCGAGGCGAAGCTTGCCCTCAGTTGTTAGGCGAGGCGAAGCCTGCCCTCAGGTGTCGGGTGAGGCAGAGCCAGCCCTTAGCCATCAGGCGAGATGGAGCCTGCCCTGAGACGTCGTGTGAGGCGGAGCCTGCCCTCAACCGCCGGGTGTGGCAGAGTCTGCCCTCGAACATCGGGTGAGGTGGAGCCTAGCCCTCAGGGGTCGGGCGAGGTAGAGTCTAGCCCTCAGGGTTTGGGCAAGGTGGAGCCAACCCTTCGAGGTAGGGCGAGGCACAGCCAACCTTCGGTTGTATGCATAAGGAGTGTAGTTGCGTTCCCGCCTGTTTTAAAGCATCAGCGTTTTATGGTTATTAGTTCCACATCTTTAGGTACCCCAGTAATCGGTCCCTGATAGATCTTGATCATGCATAGTGCACGGTTAAGGCACGTATGACCTTGAAGAGGTTTGTTGGCTAATTAAATCTGGTCTGTAGTTCGCTATTATGGCTATAACGATTTGGTCGATCCCCATTGATGGCCCTGTAGATTGGAGGATGCTAGTTAGTAGATTTGTTCTCGATTAGGCGTGACCCTAACTATTTGCTATGCCTGCATTGGCTCAATAGCTGATCACCTATGCTCTAACGCCTACAGTGTGTCTCTACGATTCTGTTAAACCTAAATAGATCCGTTTACTTGAAAGGTTTGATTTGTTGTCTTTATCATGGCTGCATCGATCCGGTCGAACCCCACTATTAGAGACAGCAGGTTAAGTCTGATGAGTTCATAGGTTTGTTTGTGTTAAATAGTGGATTGTTCACATGTTGTAGTCTCTTTTCACCTGAATCGGCTATTTTAGCTGATTCGCTCGAGCTTTCACGCATATAGCGTGTCTTTCGGAAATCCTATCGATGTATAGATGGTTTTACAGATTCTAAGGTTTTAGTTTGTTATTATGATCATAGCTGCCATCGATTCGATCGAACCTCACTGTTGATGGTAACAGATTAGATTCAGAGCGTTTGTAGATCCATTCGTACTAGACAGTCGATTTGTTTGCATGTTATATCCTTTCTCATTAGATTTATTGACTCAATGATTCACACTGGTAATATCCACCTAGCTGATGATTTCACTTATATATGCTGGCACTATACTTATCAATGTAAAATCAATCGCGATCCATAAGCTTTACTGTCTGTGGCAGTCGATTTCTTCGCATGTCGGATATTTAGTCGATTTTCCCGTCTGGCTGCTCCCGAAGCAGCATACTTGGAGCTGTCTAGGCAAAGACCGACATGTTGCACCTTAAATTACTGATAAACTCTCTCCTTGTCATTTGCAAGTCAACTTGACTGGCATGCCTTGGGAGGAATTCATAGGATCGATTAACCCCGTGTTGAAGCCAAGCGGACCTATGAGTTCATCCTAAGCAGATCCTTCCGGCTTGATGTGTGCCTCGACGCATCGACACATTTTTTTGCGCCGACACATGTTCTAGCACGCTCGGTGGGAGCACAATCATTTGATTAGAAGTCATCTAAATCAAGCACACCAAACACCCTGGTTGATGAGCTCGAAAGGATCAAAAAGCTGCTACTCCTACACTCCACCACTCAAAAGAGCTACTATGCTATTTGACATACACGAAGATAGATTATTATCAAGCAGCATCACATAGATGGGTACCAAAGTACTGCGTTGCCATTATGCTACACCAAATTAGAGAAGAAGCAAATTCAGTTGTCTCCATGTATTGGCTTAGTTATTACATAACTTTAGGGAGCAAGCCAGTATGTTCTGAATGGATTTTGGCATTAAAAGTAGGAGCCGGTATTGTTGGAGTATTGGGCCATCCATTATGATAAATCAGATTGTTCAGCAAATTCGAACCACATGACACTATCATGGAAAGTCTCAAGGAGAAGGTTCAAGATGGGCTGCTAGAAGTAAACCACGAATTTATTACACAACCATCTAATTTATGCCAAGCACAAGTTGTCACCCTATTGGCTTGTCACAATCAGCCGATAGTAATAAAAAAGCAGAAGTTCAAGTCAATCAGCCCAAGAAGAAACTCTGCGTGGCAGGCCATAGGCTGGCTGTAATCTCAGGCCGAAGGGCACAATGAAATCAGAAAGTGGCAAAGAAACATTAGCGTCGGTCCTGGTAAAAATAAAAAAGCAGGATTAGCAACATCCGTAAGCTGATTTAGCGGGCCCGAATCCAGATGGTACAACAGCTATTCTCGAAGCAAATGTGGAGTAGATGCAGGCAAACAAGGTTAGAAGCCATATGTGCAGGTGTCAAACTACTCAAGGCATCAAGCCGATGGTTGTATGGAGATCGAATTGAGCTTTCATCCATCGTCTATTATCATCGGCTGCTCCGTCATCTCCATCGGCACAAGATAGTCAGCCCTGACGCCGATGATGGATTGAAGATTGGTTTCTCTATCCACATGGAACAAGATCTCATCACTCTATTGTGCAGATCGTTAAGTTTCAAGAAAGTGCGCTCAATCTTGTTACCATGTGAAGATCCAGCAAATAGTCTAGGACATGCACGACGTCGTGCGGACACCAGGCATAGTGCGTCTACCGATTCCAGGGAGTTAATGCATCTGCTAAATACATACAAGATACATGCTACTACCATAAGCAAATAGGATTTCTGCTTGGATTTATTGACTGAACGGACTGGAGATCAGTTGTTGGTATAATTTCATCATCTATTGTCGACAAAGCCGTCAATATAGAGAGAAGCTATGCAAATTCAAGAGGCTAATTGATCTAGTAAACAGGATAATGGCCAACTCCACTAATACCTAAATCTGGGATTGATGATGGTTGTTCTAGAGTTAAAATATTTGAGTAGAACATATGTCATTAGTAGGCTGGCCAGAATATTTTATTAGCAAGGCTGTAGTTGTCGTCGATCTACTACTGTCCTCATCGGCCTAGGAAACAGCTACCTTACTAGAACGAAGTATTTGTGATGATGACGTCAACAGAAGCCGATCAGCCAGAGCATAAAGCTGATGGTTTACTAGATAGAAAAAATAACTGAGCTCCTGTTGATATGTCCAAGCCACCATGCTCATGGCAATAGTGCGACGTCGTTGAATACAGAACACGGGTCTTGCTAACTACATATTTGCCTCCCAAACCGTTGAGAACTGATCACTTCCTAAAATGGAATCGGCTGTGAGGGTAGCACTTCACATCAGCAAAAAGGAAAGAGCTAATAGGTTATAGTGCCATGCATGCATATACACATGTTGACATATATGGAAGAAGCTAGCAAGTGTGTATAAGTCCATGCATGGTATATGCTTCTCAAAATACATGAAGATTGGCTAGTTTCTCATAAGAAGGTCATACAAAGGATTCCTGCTCGATTGCCATAGGCTGTGGTGTATCCATATATAAATAAGAATCGACTACTCCCCTCATCCACATCGGTTGATCCTTCACCTCCATAGACTCCAAGAACATATATAAAAAGACAGGCTTAAGGGCCAGTACTGGCTCAATTTCCACTTCAACTGATGCATCAAGTGACGGAGCCATTTGACCTGGCAGACACGACATGGCCGCTAGCAAAGGTACTTCAGCAGTGGATGACCACGTGCGACGTGGAGAACTTGGATGCACCGGTGGTGCTCTGGACGCACAATCGGCTATGTAGAGCCGATGCAGCCACAGTCGACTAAATTTGGGAAGGATCAGAGTGCAAACAGGAATCTATCGAAAACTATCACGTATGAAAGTATTGATATGATTGCTGAGAATCAGGACTCCAAATATATTGTGACACAGGATGCATATATGAAGAAATAAATAAAAGGAAAATTTGCATGTGTGGGTCTACAAAAGAGGTGGAGTCCAAACTCAGGTTTTTCGTAGGTCAGGTTTGCATGCTGTTATAAATGGCTGATAGGTTAAGGAAATATTTCTTCAAATTACCCCACCGTCGGCCAATTGATTTTGAGCAATAGCCATCAGCCAAAAATTATTATCAACATGCAGAAAATCGGCTTCGAGTATTGAAAGGTTCTCAGAGTTTGTTTAAATATTGTGGTAGCCAAGAACAAAGGTATCAAGTCAATAGCCGATAAGATGCTCGAAGTATATCATTGTTATGCCAACCAATGCAAGCAAGAGAAGATCAAATTAATAATGATTATTCTAATATAAGGAGATCGACTATTTTTATATTGGCTTACTATTCATGGATGCGTACATGACATGAATTAATTGAGATTGGCTATTTTACATACGCATGAAGGCGTTTTACTGTCAGTGACCTTTATTGAAAAGCAGACCAGGAAGCAAGGAATTGTTGTTTCTTTAAGTTGCCATGCGAGGAAGGTCTTGTCGATGACGTGTTTACTCTCTAAGCTGACAAAGACCAATCACCTCTCTTGAGATAGAATTGGTTGTTGGTTCAAGACCTTACCCTTCAAACTGACGGAGTCTACAGCCAATCAACAAGGGTGTAAGATGAGTGAGATATCAGTTTCTGGTACAACAGTGGAATTTCAAGAATAATCACATAGAGCCAATGAGGATCAACATAGCCAATGACCGTCGCTAGTTCGATTATCGAGGTCACATTGAGCTTTCCTCCATGGGTTATTATCATCGGCTATTCAACCAAGTATATTTTTTGATAAGAAGGAAAAGTCATCATGGAAGGTTGTATCAGAGATACAGAAAAGGTTGATAACCTGACAGCTGATAGGAGACCATCGGTTGAAAATTATTATCGACATGTGGAAGACAGTGGACATTAGCTATCGATAAGGATATCAGGACAAGGTCATCTGGCTTGATTACTTCATCGTCATCGTTGAGGACACCATTGTCATTTAGGAGGTCGGATCACTAGAGCAAGGACTAGTGATGGCTGCCGATGCCCTATGTCCTTGACGCCATCTTCCAATGAAGTAGAATCGGCTGCTCCCAAGCCTATGAACCATTTATTCCCCAAGAGTGGATGAACAAGCATGAGGACACAGTGTATCATGTCATGCTAGGTGCCAACAAGTTCTCACTAGAATTCTTGCTTGACACGCTCAACATCTCATCGGAGCATGACTTGCTGGCAATGGCTGATTGGGTAGAGACTGCTATGTGCGTGTGGCGACGCAAGGTTAGTGGCAGCAGCAACAAGTTACCATGGAACAAGATCAAGGAACTCATGGTTGACGGTGATGACAAGGAAGTGATGCTAGCAAACAAGGCTGTGGACCTCCTCCTCTACATCGACTATATTCTCTCGTGGAGGCATAACTGATGGATGAGGAAAGGACGTGGAAGAGTCTGGGCCATAACACGACAAATGCTGCTCATTGTTGTCCACATGGAGTCTCGTTGATATGGCGAGTGACCTCAATTGTGCCATGTCTGACACATCCACGTCCTTCTCAGAGCAATGCAGCAGCATTGACATCAGCAGACTATTCGAGCCGACCACCACAGTGGCCAAGCTCCTCGGCCGATCCTTGGTATTTACCGCCACACACTTCAGATGGCTCAGCATGAAGCCCCACGCCAACATGATCGACCGCCGCTCCATTGGCGACAAGATAGGAGCTGGCGGAAGATAGGGTCTCTAAGATCATGCTTGGTGAGGACATGTCCGACGACAACAAAGGCGTCTACACTATCATGATGTACCTACAGCGCACTCAATGGCCAACGCAGGAAGCCTCTTGGCTAGCCCTGACCTTTGTTGCAGTTTGTGGCTTCGGCAAGCGGATTTTTTGTAGTGCTCTTTCTGTGTTCTCAACTTGATCGGATTGCGGGACTTCTGAAATTGACAATTGCCTTATTAAAAGTCAGAAGCAGTAAATGAAAGATTGCTTGCAATTGGCTAAGAATTGGAAGACCAAGACATCAAGCCGATAGAGCCCTTTATGTAGTGCATGCAAGACAGATTTCCATGCATATATATACACGATGTACATGGGCATAAAAAGGATGAGTCAGATCTTGGAAGTACGTGCGGTCATGCCCTATCATATGTTTGATTAAGAACATAGAGATCATAAGGCCGATGAAGTCTAGCTGATATATACATACTAGGAGAAAGTTCGAGCAAAGGCATTTATCAGTTCAAAGTGGAGGTATGGATATTCTTTATTTCATGCTTTTCCTGTCACTTGTGAACAATCTATCACAGGGAAAGCATGCTATCTAAGTAGTTGATGAATGAGATATGGTATGATGAAAGAAACCTTGCTCGTTTTTGCAAAGTACTTGGGAAATTTTCTTACAAAAATTCAAAATCAATAGCTTGTCTCCTCAATGATGTTGAATTTCCTACTAGAGCCATATATTAGTCTCATTAAAAACCTTCTAGATAAGCTGCTTGCTTTGTGTTGAGTTTTGTCAAGTCTTGTTGACCCTTGTTGAGAGATTTATCATGTTCCCAAGATCAAGATCATGTACACGCCACATATATGTGTTGCTTCTATACTAGAAGTACGCAAAAACATGTTTTTCATCCACCTTAAAATGTTCTGCTCCTACACTAGGAGAAGACAAAAATATGTTAGGTTTTATTAGAATAAATGCTCCAAGTTCTTGATAATATTTCTCTCAAAAGTTTGTTATGAAAAGAGACATGGGTTATGCAAAAATATATAAAAGATGGATACAAAAGAAGTCCAAGATAAATAAATAAAAAAAGAGGGAAAAGAAAAAGATGAGAAAAGATAGCCCATGTTCTCGCAAACATATTCCATAAGAGAGAAATATATTTCAAAGAGCATATTAGAATTAGGTTAGCCACCAAATATTCCACGCACATGCACATCTTGATCTAAGAGTATGACATTTCTCTCCTTGGATCTGAGATTTGACCTTACAATATATGCAAGGTAAGTACGCTACATATTTTATCCCTACCTAAAACTCCACATAAGCTTTTAGAAGTAGGATAAGAAGGGACAAAACAATGCTTTGACGTGGAACTATACACATTGAGCGATCTGAGAGAATCATTTGAGGAGCAAAGCTATGCTTTAATTTGAAAATCTTTCAAAACCCCAAGTTTTCTGAGCAGGGGAAGCGAGGATGATTGGATTCTAATCCATTCCATTTCTCAACCACCCAGGATGGTATGGTAGACACTTCAAAGTTCACATGTGTAGGTGAGGCTTAGAATATGGTAATATCACTGCCAGTAAATTCCTTGGCTCCTTAGAAGAAGACTATCGACTAGAATACCTAAACTTTTATGCAACATATTTCCGTACTGCCGGTTAACTTGTATTGCTATGGTCAAACTCGGGGGGCCAACTCCTAATCGGCTAAAGCAGATGAACGGAGATGCAGAGAAAGATCAATTTTGAAGTTATCAAGATCAAAAGGAAGATGGAGCTGATGCAGCTTTCAGTGATTGCGATCAAATGGCATCGGCTAGGGAAGAGAAGACCATCGGATCAAAATAGTTCAAAGCATGAAAACTCATACTTCAAACTAGGGGGGCCTGTGTTTACACCAAAATTTGGTAAGCTTATCCTAAAAAGGAAGAGATCAGCTGATGATGTCAAAAGCAAGAAAGTTTCCTAATTAAGGGATATTTATGAGCCGGCTAGGAAATATTATTTAATAAATTTGAGAGAGACATGACGTCCAGGTGCATATTAGGATGAAAAAAACAAGGACACGTATCAAATAAGGAAGCTTCATCAGCAAGGATTCTGCATAAGGGAAATTGGAGTCCATGTATCTTGATATTTCTTTTTGTTATCTAGTTGTGTTCGCTTAGGACTCTTATCAGCTAAGGGTATAAATATAAAACCTTGGCTATTGTATCAAAGAATCCAATCAATCAATACAAGTTACTTTTTTTTGGCTCCATGCCAACCCTTAGGAGTAGGAGTAGAGTAGATCTCGGTGAGTTCTTCAACAAGCAGTGTTGCATCGGTCCGGCCGACCTCCGGCTTATCTATAAGTACCGTCATGGCTTATACTTCCATTTGTATGGCTGCATCGGTTAAGTTTGACATCCACTGCGAACTCTAGTATAAGCTAGTTATCGACTCTTATCTACTTCAAGTATGGCTGCATCGGTTAAGTTTGACCTCCACTGCTCGAATTAGATTAAGGTCAAGTTATCGGCTCTACCTAAGAGTGGCGTCTTTCGGGTAGATTCATTAAGTTACCGATCTTGCTGATGTTCTTATTGCTATTAGTTTGCAGCAACATCAATCTGCCCGGTCGAGATAGATCTAGATCAGCCTCATATTCTTTTAGTTCGTCGTTTGCTTTGTTACCACATGATATTTCTTACTATGAGCGACGGGTTACGTTTCATCGGCTATTTTTACTTCGATCTTGATCGTGCATAGTACGCGGTTAAGGCACGTATGACCTTGAAGAGGTTTGCTGGCTAATTAAATCTGGTCTATAGTTTGCTATTATGGCTGTAACGATCCGGTCGATCCCCACTGATGGCCCTGTAGATTGGAGGACGCTAGTTAGTAGATTTGTTCTCGACTAGGTGTGACCTTAACTATTTGCTATGTCTGCATTGGGTAAATAGCCGATTGCATATGCTCTAACGCCTATAGTGTGTCTCCATGATTCTATTAAACGTGAATAGATCCCTTTACTTTAAAGGTTTGATTTGTTGTCTTTATCACGACTGCATCGATCTAGTCAAACCCCACTGTTAGAGATAGCAGGTTAAGTCCAATGAGTTCATAGGTTTGTCCGTGTTAAATAGTTGATTGTTCACATGTTGTAGTTCCTTTTGACTCGAATCGGCTATTTCATCCGATTCGCTCAAGCTTTCACACATATAGCGTGTCTTTCAGAAAGCCTGTTGATGTATAGATGGTTTTACGGATTCTAAGGTTTTAGTTTGTTATTATCATCATAGCTGCCATCGATTCGATCGAACCTCACTGTTGATGGTAACAGATTAGATTCAGAGCATTTGTAGATCCATTTGTACAAGACAGTCGATTTGTTCGCATATTATATCCTTTCTTGTTAGATTCATTGGCTCAATGATTCACACTGGTAATATCCACCTAGCTATTGATTTCACTTACAACTGCGGACACAATGCTTATCAACATAGAATCAATCATGATCCATAAGCTTTATTATCCGTAACAGCCGATTTCTTCGCGTGTCGGCTATTTAGTTGATTTTCCCGTCTGGCTGCTCCCGAAGCGGCACACTAGGAACTATCTGTGCAAAGACCAGTATGTTTCACCTTAATTTACTGATAAACTTTCTCTCCTTATCAATTGTAGGTCAAATTGACTGGCACACCTCGGGAGGAATTCGCAAGATCGGTTAACCCTGCGTTGAAGCCAAGTGGATCTCCGGGGTCATCCTAAGCAGATCCTTCTAGCTTGTTGTGTGCCTCGACGCATCAACATGTTTAAATACCGTGTTGCAATATACCAAAATGGTTGCAATAGACAAAATGCTCCACACATTTCTGAATATTGTATTCTATTGACAAAAAATGTTCCACAGAGGATTTGATCCCAGGAACTAAAGTACAAGCAAACACTCATCTACCACTGGGCTACTAAGGTGTGTTCGACATTAAGCCGCCTTTATATTACTTGTTTACATGATGAAGATGGCTAATTCACTTCATATGTCAACAAGGACGATAACCATCCGCATCTTCCATGACAATTTCATAAAACAAAAAAATTGTCTAGCTTGCTGATATTTGTGCTTATGATAGAAAACAAACATGAGTATAACAGTTTAAAGACCAACTGCAGCTATTCATTATCCCAGACAATGAGATTGTTTTAAAAAAATCCAGAAAAAACATCACTGTTGTACAAAGGATAAGTATTTAAACAAAGAAATCATCTTCTATGCTTTCTACCACAACTGGTGCAACAACTCCATCATCAATGTTGGTGTCATCTTCAGCATCATCATCCTCCTCAAGTAAGACCGCATCATTTGGTTCGAGAACTACTTCGCCACGCACCTGATTAATAACAAAGGCATCACCAGTTGTGCCTTCCTTCTCTGGTCTTGTCCAATTTGACAAATCCTCATTTGGGCCTAATAGATTCATGTCTTGGATTCCCACATCAAGTAGATTGACTTCCATGTCACCCTCATTTTTTGCTTCTGGCATGGCAAACAAATTTCTTGGTCTGACCGCAACAACACTAGACCATCCTGGCTTGTTCACGAGGTTGACAAAAAACACCGGTTCGGCCTGTGTTGCCAGAATGTAAGGTTCATTTGAATATCTAAACCTAGAAGTATAGATATTGATAACACCATATTTATCCCTACTATATCCTCTACTTCTGTTGGTACTGGCAGCCGACACATCATACTAATCACACTGAAACAATAAAACTTCTTTTTGTGCAGGGAACTCGAGTGAGATCATTCTTCTAATCACTCCATACTAGGTCATGTTGCTAGTAGTACCATCACCCCTCATCACAAGCACACCACTGTTTTGTGTGACGAGGTTTCTCTCAATGGTAGTCATTTGAAATAGCCAGTTATTGATGTAGCATCTATTGAACACACGAGCTCAATGGTCCGTTCCTTGAGAAAGGGCATACATAAGTTCACTTGCTTCACCTTTCTCGTATAGTTTGGTGATCTGCAAACATAGTTTGAAAACAAATGCCTATTAATAAGTACATCGTTCTAAACATCACATGGAATAAAAAAATTAAAAATAGAACTAACCTTGCCCTCGAACCCCCTTACAAAGTGCTCCTCGTGTCGTTTATTAAGATTCTTTATACTGTTTTTTAGTTCTTCCATGTGCTCACTGCATTGAAATAGCCAATTAATTAATTAGTTGATGCCAGAAACAAAAACTAGATTAATTAATGATGGTATATTGCAACTTACTCGACCCATGGTCTGGCTTCATCGCAGTTACTAATTATGTAGTGCCTGATCTTCCGAACCTCATCTGCACCAAATATCTCGGTAGTCTATCCTCTCCTCTTGTAATCCATTTCTCCAAATACGCTCAGACCATATGGTGGCTCATTCACTATTGTACTTTCATGATGATCAGCGCGATTCAGCTTGGTGTCAACGTCCAAGAATCTAGAGCAAAATGTAAGGCACTCCTCGGCTATGTATCCCTCGGCTATTGAACCTTCTAGGTGCGCCTTTTTTCTCACATAGCCTTTAACGGTACATAGATACCTCTCAACTAGATACATCCATCTATAACACACGGGCCCTCCAAGTTTAGCCTCTTCAGCTAGATGAACTGGCAAATGAACCATGATATCAAAAAATGCAGGTGGGAATACCATCTCAAGCCGGCAAAGAGTCTCTTTAATTGAACTGCTAAGTTTGTCAAGATCTTCTTCCACCAGCTCCTTTGAACAAAGTGCACTGAAGAACCTACTAAGCTGAATCAATGGCATGACAACTTGTTCGGGTAAAATCTTTCTGACGACTAAGGGTAACAATTTCTGTAGAATAATATGGTAGTCATGTGTTTTCAGTCCAGACACCTTACATGCATTTGCGTCAACACATCTCCTTATATTGGAGCTAAACCCATCAGGCATCTTTGCTCCATGTAGAAATTGGCATAAACTTTTCTTGTCAGCCTTATCTAAAAAGTATAAGGCTGGTGGCAAGGTATAATTATCATTGTCAATGACAGGGTGCTGATTTTGCCTTATCCCTAGCTGTTCCATGTCAAGTCGGGTCTTCTCGTTGTCCTTACATTTACCTTCATTTTCAAGCAAAGTACCCAATATGCTCTCGCATATGTTTTTCTCAATGTGCATCACGTCCAAATTATGCCTTATGAGCAAAGAAGACCAGTAAGGGAGCTAAAAAAATACTCTTCTTCCTCCAATTGTGCCATCTTTTATCTTCATCACGCTTCCTCTTTTTTTATGTCGCCTTTCCGAATATCACTTGATCAAAAGTTTCATACTAGTCCAATACCTGTTGACTAGATAGTGGTACAGGAGCCTCCCTGGTTTCCACCTCATTGTTGAAGCTCATCTTGTTCATGTGCCAAGGATGGTTCGACGGCAAAAAATGGCGATGTCCCACATAGCAATGCTTTTTTCCAATTCTCAACCACAAATAATCTGTATCCTTGTGGTAGTATGGACATGCAAATTTGCCTTTTGTGCTCCAACCAGAAAGCATTGCATATGCAGGAAAGTCATTAATTGTCCAAAGCAGAATAGCATGTAGTTTAAAATTCTTCTTTACCTTGTCATCCCATGTTTCAATTCCCTTTTCCCAAAGATCCTTCAGCTCATCAATGAGGGTCCTCAAATAGACATCAATATTCATTCTAGGAGATTTTGGACCAGGAATCAACATCGACATAATCCAATAAGGTTGTTTCTCAAACAACCAAGGAGGCAAATTGTAAGGGATGAGGATAACAGGCCATGTGGTGTATGTAACATTTTGCATGCCAAAGGGGTTGAAGCCATTAGAAGCAAGACCCAGCCTAATATTACGAGCTTTCTTTGCAAACCAACCATACTTGTTATCCACATGCTTCCATGCCTTTGAGTTAGCAGGGTGACACATTTTGCCATCATCGACCAATTCTTCCTTATGCCATCGCATTTGTGATGATGTGCTCTCTATCATATATAATCTTCGTAGCCGAGGAGTAAGAGGAAAGTACCGTAGGATTTTATGTGGGACACTCTTGTTTGTTGTATCAGCATCACCATCTGCAGCGTCCTTGTGAGCACCGTCATCTGTCATTTTCCACCTAGACTCGCCACATTTGGGACATGTATCCAGATTTGCGTTTTCCTTCCAAAATAACACACAATCCTTCTCACAGGCGTGTATCTTTACATAGTCCAAGCCTAGATCTCGAACCACCCTTTGCACTTTCTCCATTGTGTCTGGGACACAGTGGCCTTTAGGAAAAAACCTTGTGAATAGATTAAGTACCCCCTCCAATGCTCTGTTACTAATACCATACAAGTACTTAACCTAAAAAAGTTCCACAATAAAAGAGACCTTAGTAGCATCCTCGCAACCTGGATACAATTTCTTTTCTGCCTCCTATAATAATTTGAAGAATATCTTCGCATGTTCATTCGGTTGTTCATTGTCATCAGTATCTCTGATCTCTCCATGTATAGCACCTCTGATTAGGGATCTAACCAAATTAGTGACACCACGGTCGTCATCACTCGGTGCGCCTTCTTTGTTGTCTACTCCAACTTCATGTGGTGCGGATTTGTTGTCTACTTCTACATCAGCTAGTGGTGGTGCGTCATTGTGTACTTCTACATCGGCTGCTGGTGCGTCTTCGTTGTGCAATCCCACATCTGAACCTTCCCCTTCCCTGATAAAGCTTTCATCAAACCCTCTATGAAGCAAATGAAGCTAAACTAGAGGCCACGGTCTGTATGCCATGCATACACATCTAGGACATGGACACACAGTAGTTCCACCTCTCGATGTGCCACCAAATGTGATGTCTAGAAAATTTTGGAGATTCTCCTGCCACTCAATTAAGAATGAGGCAAGTGCATCCAACTCCTATCATCACCTGACATTATTCTGCAATGATGAGATGCACCAACCGTGGTGGACGGGTGGTGGAGTAGTCGAACAGGCGGAGGAGTCGGACGGGCACTGCATCGACGGCGATACTCGGCACCAAACATCATGAGAGGAGGCGGCGTCGATGATGCAAGGGTTTCAACCAAACTAGAATAGGAGAACTCTGTGTCACAGATAAAAAATTGCATCCATGTGCTACGCTGCTTGCAGGGCCAATGTTGCCCTCGTGGATGGCCCCTCTAGCACAGGCGCGCTATGTACGAGAATTTGTGATCCGAAGCCCAATTTTTTTGGGTAAATTTTAGTTGGCAACAAGCGTTAAAAAAAAGATTACCTGGCCCAGCGTCTCACAACATCTATGAAGGATGGAGCATGACCCATGCTACTCCTCACCTCCTCCATCATCAATCTTTCATAATTTAACTCAATGACCAAGGGTTTGTAACATAGGAGCTGACGTAGACGTGACAAAAACCTGCACCAACACACACATTTGTAGGTTACCCAGGAGCTAACACATGCATGACATGATGAAATCTTGCCCACTTCCACAAATCCAAAGCAACATCATAGCGCGCCCAGTGCCTTGGGAACTGCCAAAGAACAAGCGGAGGAGACGAGGAGACGGGGAGATGTATGTGTACATGCATTCATAGGCATACGTGCACATGCATTCAAAAGGGTAGATGGTGGTGAAAGGTCCTAATGGCTAGAGGGGGGGAGTGAATAGCCTATTAAAAATTTCTACAACAACACTTAACAAACTGGTTAGACAATTTTGAGGCAAAGCAAGTGTTGCGCTAGCCTACTAAAATAGCAAGCCACCTACCTCAATTCTAGTTTATATAGTTTCTAACCTCACAATAGCTATGACACTACACTAAGTTAGTGTGCTCTCAAAAGCTAACTAAAGAGACACACTAACCAAACTAACAAGCTCTCACAACTAGCTATACTAAAGAGCTTGACAACTAGTTTGCGGTAAAGTAAAGAGAGTGAGCAATTTATTTATACCGTCGTGTCGAGGAAGGAGCCAATCAATCACAAGAATGAGTACCAATGAAAACCAATCACCTCAGAATCAAATGATGAACACAATGATTTTTTACCGAGGTTCACTTGCTTGTCGACAAGCTACTCCTCGTTGTGGCGATTCACTCACTTGGAGTTTCACGTGCTAATTGGCATCACACGCCAAACCCTCGATAGGGTGCCGCACAACCAACACAAGATGAGGATTACACAAGCCACGAGCAATCCACTAGAGTACCTTTTGGCTCTCCGCTGAGGAAAGGTCAAGAACCCCTCACAATCACCATGATTGGAGCCGGAGACAATCACCACCCTCCAATTGACGATCCTCGCTGCTCCAAGCCATCTAGGTGGCATCAACCACCAAGAGTAACAAGCGAATCCCGCAGTGAAACACGAACACCACGTGCCTCTAGATGCAAACACTCAAGCAATGCACTTGGATTCTCTCCCAATCTCACAAAGATGATGAATCAATGATGGAGATGTGTGGGAGGACTTTAGCTAAGCTCACAAGGTTGCTATGTCAATGGAAAATGGCCAAGCGCCTAAGCTTGAGCCGGCCATGGGGCTTAAATAGAAGCCCCCATGAAATAGAGTCATTGTACCCCTTCACTGGGCACAACACGGGGTGACCGGACGCTCTGGTCATATTGACCGGATGCTGGACCTCAGCGTCCTGTCACGCGATGCGTGCCACGTGTCCTCTCCCTTCAAATACAGTTAAGTGATGTCCAGACGCGCTGCTGCGAAGTGACCGGACGCTGGACCTCAGCGTCCGGTCATTTGCAATAAGCATCCAGAGACGATTTTTCACGATCGGACACGTCCGGTCATGCTCGACCGGACTCACCCAACATTTGGTCACTTGGTGTTTCCCCTATGCATGACCATGTCAGTGTGACCGGACGCAGCCAGCCAACGTCTGGACATTTCAGCGCCAGCGTCTGGTCGACGACCGACGCTGTGCTTCTTCCGCTGCTACTGACCAGACACGCCGGTCCTTTAGAGACTAGTGTCCGGTCACTTATAGTGACCACGTTCACCTAAGTTTAGGGCGCTGGTGGCACCATCGGACTATCTGCACTCTACGGGCGAACACTCCATTGGTGAAGTTCCTAACCCTTGCTCAAATGTGCCAACCACCAAGTGTATCACCTTGTGCACATGTGTTAGCATATTTTCACAAACATTTTCAAGGGTGTTAGCACTCCACTACATCCTAAATGCATATGCAATGAGTTAGAGCATCTAGTGGCACTTTGATAACCGCATTTCGATACGAGTTTCACCCCTCTTAATAGTATGGCTATCGATCCTAAATGTGATCACACTCACTAAGTGTCTTGATCACCAAAACAAAAGAGCTCTTTCTAGTTATACCTTTGCCTTGAGCCTTTTGTTTTTCTCCTTCTTCTTTTTCAAGTCTAAGCACTTGATCATCACCATGGCATCACTATCATCATGTCATGATCTTCATTTGCTTCACCACTTGGAATGTGCTACCTATCTCATGATCACTTGATAAACTAGGTTAGCACTTAGGGTTTCATCAATTCACCAAAACCAAACTAGAGCTTTCAGGTGGACATGATAGATCAGTATGAATTCCCCGCTGTCGGTGCCTTAGGAACTACCGAAGAACAAGCGGAGGAGACGAGGAGATGGGGAGATGTATGTGTAACCATGTTGACATATAGGCATACATGTACATGCATTCAAAGGGGTAGATGGTGGACATGCCAACCTAGTCTTCATAAGGCCGTATCGCTATGCTCCAATATTGAAAACTGAGATTGAGAGATTGAGCGTCAAGTGACAGACATGCTGCAACATGGTATTATCTAGAAGAGCAATAGTCCTATTGGCCCCTCGATCTCTAGTACGTAGCATATCATCCAATATGTAAGCAAATAAAATGAGGTCATGCAATGCAAGTATCAACCCAAGGTGACGATGATCAAACAAAGGATTCAACGACATGGTTTTTTCAGCACCAGTAAATTATTACATCGACCTAAGACAAAGATTAATCATGGTTTTTCAACCCTACTGCCGATGCTCCTCTTCATGCTTCTTCCGCTCAGCCCTGCGCCGGCGTTGTTCTGGGTCCATCACGAGACGCCGCTCGGTCTCCTCCTCCTAGCGGTAGCGCTCCTCCTCCTCCTTGCGGCGGCGCTCCTCCTCCTCCTGGCGACGACACTCCTCCTCCTTCTGGCGGCGGTGCTCCTCCTCCTTGGAGATCTCGATGACACACTTTAGGATGCAGTCGTTGGTCTCCTTCTACATGATGGCGCGGAGGCGCCAGTCCTCCTCCTCCTTCCGAGCCATCTCCAATGAGTTGAAGATGACCTCCTCCACCGGAAGAGGTTCCGGTTCCTCCTCCGATGCGGTCTCATGGTCCGGATCGTCCTCGAGGTCTGACTCAGACGACGGCATCGGCGGAGGCATTGGAGGACGACGAGTTTAGCATCGTCCATGTTGTCTTCAAGCGGCGAGGCATTGTGGCAGCGGGTCAAGGGCCGAGGCGAGGTGTGCGTGGGAAGGGTGCTTTGCTTTCTTGACGTGTGGTGGTGCAATGGTGGCCGATTATGCATGGGGGCTAGGCTTATATAGGCATGATGGTGGGTGGAACTGACGGTGCAATAACTCGCACCACTCGGAAGACGGAGCGCGCCTGTGTTGGGAACCGGCGCGAGCAGCCGATGGAGTCCTAGGTAAATGCGGCGTCTCTTCATGGGGAGCTGAAGGGCCACGACCAGTCCAAGGATAGGGTAAAACAGCGGCTCTTCATGGGAACCGCACGACCAGCGTGGCCGGGGAGTTGAAGGGCCTACGCGCAAAGCAGGGACATATAATCACTCAAAGGAATAAATTCCTTCAAACTTACCGAAATCAAGTGATAGCTCAATGGTTTGTCTGCTGCTCTGGAACTTGTAGGCTTTGGTTCGATTCAGGGATGCAACACATTTTTTTTTGCATTTTCTTTCAATTTATATTCCTTCATTTTTAATTTACAAGTTTTATAGTACTATTTTTTTGCCAATTTAGGTTTATACAATTCCAATATATATTTTCTTAAGTCCTAACACAATGTGCATGAGGGAGTGGATGCTATCACAAATACAAAGGTAAGTGTATATCACTAACTTGGTTTATCACAAATACAAATACAAAGATAAGTGTATCTTGGTGTCACGAACCCAAACCTAAGTAAAGATGTCACACTGCAAAAAGATGGTTTGTGCGATAAATCACCTCAAGGCAAAGAAGGTGACATTGAACATGATACACCTATATGATATGCCATATATATGATACACATTTGATCAAACAAGATTCCAACTTGCCTATTCATAAGCCCCTGGTACCTTGGACACATTAGAAAAAGGTTTGTTCATTGTAGAGTACGTAAATAGTAAAGCAAATGACAAAATGTTAATACAAGGGGTCGAGTAACACAATGCAAATAAAACCACATGAAAGGAAAAAGTTTTATGAGAAATTGGAAAAAAGATTCACCTGATTTGGACAACAAATGTGAAATCTAAACACGTTTAACGTTTTTACAATGAATCAAAATAAAAAAGATGAACACCATGAACCTGGCACTGACAAGTGGGTCCCTCATGTCAGTGGCACACCCTTTTCCCACTTATTTTTTTTGTAATTTTTGCCGAAAATTGGCTTGGCGCCCGTATGCAACCATTTACCGCCTAATACCCCGCCCATTATGCGAACAAAGCGAATCTTAACCTCCCCACTTCCTCATTATCCTCCCCATCTCCTCCAATTCTTTCCTTTCCCTCCTCCAACTCGGTTCCCGATCTGCACCCACCGCCGCCGCTTGTCTTTGCCATCACGTCGTCATTGGAGGGGCACCGGTGTAGGATAGGCCACACCCGGAGGCCGCCGCGACGTGCCTCCCCACTACCGGTGCTCAAACCTCAAGGACTCCCTAACTTCCTCTTCGTCAGAGTTATGGTAACCCTAAAGCCATTGATCTATTCACTTTTCACTTATGAAAGAGTAATGCATGTACCTGTGTGTCTATGTAGTTTACTTATTCAATGTAGCTAGACTGCAGATTGCATCAATGGAGACTCAATCGATGTCACCTACGTTCAACACGCCAACACCTGCTTCATTGTCTAGACCTAGGGCGACGATGTCGCTTTTTCAAACACCTTCGTCTAGGACGGTGACACCTCCTGCCGATGAAGATGGAGGTGATGGCAGTCAATCACAAGAAAACCTCCGGCGTTCCACTCAGGACGATGACAGGTAACGACACAATGTTTGTCTGGATGCTACTGCAATGATTTAGAATTCAACAAAATACTTCAATAATAGTGAGATCCTTTAATAAACGGTAGTGAGATGCTTCAATAATATGAAGGACACATTATTGTTTGCCATTCTCAAGTTGTTCCTTCTTTAAATATTGTTTAGGGTGTGCTTATGTTTCTCATTACATTCTGTGACAACTCGGAACAAACATGGACTGTTTCTTTCACTTGCAAGGGGGAACCGGGGGACAACAATTTGCTCAGTATACAATAGCCAGGGACGACCTCATGTTTGGTAACTTAATAACAATGAAATCAAATTTGGGGTATGGTACTAGGGACTACTTGTACTACAAGAGGAGAAGTGGTAACTCTGTAGCAACACTAAACGAGATTGAATATGATGTCGATGCAAATGCAATGATATCAAGTAATGCAGAGGAGAGGGAGGTTAGATTAGTATTGTCAAGGGATCAAATAACAGAGCGAACTGTGGACATAACACCCATTAAATTGCCAAGAACATGGAAGGATATCGACCAAGATGTCAAATATTCAATAGTATCTGATATGATGGTAAGTTTCTGATTTGTTTTTTCTAGCATACACAGTTTTGTTACCAAATTAGTTAAGAAGTGACCTAGAATTTATGTTTTATATGTTGAACAGCATAAGTGGGACATTGAGAATAATGAAGAAAACAGGAAAAAAATATGGACCATCGCTATTGAGCGTTACAAAGGATGGCGAGCAACATTAAGTGCTACGTACAGGGCGTACACCAACTATGAGGAGAGAATGAGACATAAGCCAGAAGAGTTGGACATTGTTGAATGGCACTATCTAGTTTTGTATTTTGGCAAGACAAGTTTTCAGGTTTGATGACCTTTACTTTATTCTTGCCATTTGCACTTGATGAAATAAAGGCTATGTTTCGGTGCATTGTAATATTTTTTTATAATCAACTCCTTGTGCAGAGGGTTAGTTTCAAGAATTCTTGGAATCGGCAGAATGTAAAGGTACACCATCGGGTAGGATCAAAGACTTTTTCTCAGTGTGGATTTGAGAAGGTAATAACTTCAGAAGCACATGACCATGCTTCCTTACCTTTTGGCATATCGCTAATTTGTTACATTCTTGCCTAATTAGAGGTACCCAATAACTGGTGATGAGCCAAATGATTTGGAGCTTTTCATGATCACGCACAGTAAGAATGGGCAATGGACAAGCCAAGAATCTAGGGATGTCTATGTGAGTATATAACAGTTTGTACAAACCTTATTAACTGATGCAAAGTGACTGCCTACAAAATCATTTTCAATTAACTACTTCAACTGTCCTCCTTTGTTAGGATAATGCATGCAGCAAAATTTCGGAGAGGGAAACAGATGGAGAAGCACTCATCATCTCAGACGTGGAGCAAAATAAGATTTTCCAGTCAGCCTACTAGGAAACAAGAAACTACAAATCAACCAAGATCTATGCTAATGGATACTTGGCAAAATACCCAACCAGAAGGCAACTACTGTCTGAGGATTACCAGTACCAAGTGCGTCGGGATTCGACACTAGCCGAAGCATTTTCAAAGCTACAAGAGAGATTAGAATCTCAAGAGGCTAAAAGGGAAACTGAAAGGGAAGAACAAAGGCGTCAGATGGAACAAATGATGAAGGCAAGGGAGGCTGATAGAGAAGCTCTTAGGCAAGAGTTTATGGCAATGATGCAAGCAACACATGTACAAGCATCAATACAATAGGTAATAGTCGGCTACAAACCATGCATCATTTTTGTAGTTTCAAACTCCACTCATGATTTTTCTGACCAAAATTGAAATGCAGGCTAACAAAGATGGGGGACAAAATGCAGAGGTTGCTGCTACAACAAACATGGATGAAGAAAATGTAAATACAGAAAGTGAAGAAATATCACATCAGCATGTAGTTTGAGAACTAAAGAGTGTTTAATGTTGTCATGTGATAGTCCTTAGTATGAGGCATAATTTTCCCTCCATCTATTGATTTGCAGGAAAACCAAGATAGCATCCCACCACAAACACAACTCGAAGCTACAACAGCGGCAGGTACAAGTAATGGTCGCACAACTAGAAATAGTGCTACGAATAAGACTCAAATTGGCCAAAACAATGGAGGGGATACGACAGTTAGTTTTACTACTACTAAAGCACTGAGGGATGCTGCGGCTAAGAAACAAGCATTATCCAAAAGGAATCAACAAGCTGGCAAAGCACAGGTGATTTTGACTCCACTACCTATGAATATTTCTGAATCAGATTCAGTTGCCTAGTTCCTGTTACTGTAAAGTGAAATGATACTTAGCTGAATACTAAGTTTTTGTTTGCTGAATATACCAATGTTAATGATTGTTTTAGGAGCAAGATAGAGTTTGAGTGGAGCGCACAACTGATGATGGATGGTCAATGTCAAGCCAACCTTTGCTACAGTGCTACACATTGCTTATTACATTTTGAATTGTTCAAAGTAGCTACTGTGCGTTAGATACCTTATGTGTTTCAGTTGTTGTGCGTGTGTTATCAACTAAGTTTGACATTGGATGTGGTTTCATTAATGAGTTGTACGAACAAAGCATATTTTGGTTTAATGGATGTCTAAATGCTTCTTTCATCATATATTGTTTGGCATGCAATTATTGTTTGAAGCAAACAGAGCGTTGCAATATGGACTATCGACAAAATAATTTGGCGTTGCAATATATGATATAGCAACAAACAAACGGTGTTGCAAAAAACATCGTACCAATGAAATAGTGGGCATTGCAATAGAGTCTCCAAACTGTAGCAACACAATAGTTAGCGTGGCAATAGAGGGTCCAACAATAGCAACCAGTATTGATCGTTGCAATAGAGAGGCAACCTCTAGCAACCAAACATTTACCATGGCAATAGACGAAGGCACCTATAGCAACCACAATATTTAGTGTTGCAATAGAGAGGCTACCTCTAGCAACCAAATATTTATTGTGGCAATAGACGGTTCCACCTATAGCAACCACCGAGATAGCGTGGCAATAGAGGGTCCATCTATTGCAATGCTATTGATGTGTGGCAATAAGGTCTATTGCAACACCCAATATCATTGCTAGTGCACCTATTTCCACGCTTTGGGTACGTGGCAATAGGTATTTCTGGCAACACCGGGTGTGTTGCAATAGTAACTATTGCAACACCCACCATGGTTGCCTATACTATGGGTTGCAACACTACATGGTGTTGCAACAACACTCCTTGGTGTTGCAATAGGGGAAAACCTATTGCAACACCAAAATGAGTCGTTGGGCAAACCTTTTGCCACGGTTACTATGGCAACGCCTACCAACGAAAAAAAAGTGTTACAATTTTGCCTATCGCAACCATGTTTGGTATATTGCAACGCTTTTAGGTCGTTGCATCAGGGGTAAAACCTTGTAGTGCAAGGACCAATGGGCTTGGCCACTATTCTTGATCCTTGGTTTAAGACTGATTTCTTGGTTGGGTTTCTTGAGACCCTTACGGGTCAATCACATTTAGAGTGTTTAGAGAAAGTTAGTGAGGTGAAAATCTTTCTATATGAATTGATGAAGGATTATGAAGTGGAAGAGGATGAAGATAACACAGAATCAACAGCTCCTTCACTTGTAAATTCAGGTGTTCTATCTACAATTAGTGCACGAGTTGCTAGTAGGAGACCAACAGTAGTAAGATTCAAATATGAGCTAGATAGGTACTTGGATGATGAGTTGGTCCCAATCAACACTGAAAACTTCAAGATTCTTGATTGGTGGAAGGTGGCTGGGACACGTTATCCTACATTGAGGAAGATTGCAAGAGATATTTATGCTATTCCAGTTACTATAGTTGCATCTGAATCTGCTTTTAGCACAAATGGAAGGGTCCTTAGTGAGCATCGCAGCCGGCTCACTCCAGAGATATTGGAGGCCTTAATGTGTTCACAAGATTGGCTTCGAAACAAATACAAAAGTTTATAAGTTGTTCTAATTATAAATCATTATCAACACATTTTTCTATTATCATGATTGCTAATTCATGTTTTGCAATTGTTTTTTAGGTGACAATGAAGAAACAACCACATTTTGGACTTGTCTTCAAGAGATACAAGATTGCATGGAGGTATTATTTGAAAATTGTTAATTGACAATGCATTGTAACTCTCTTTGTTGCCACAAAATTGAGGATTTATATATCTATTGACTATTGTTGCTTGCTGTATGTAGGGACTTGCACTCCTGTGAGTTTGGAGCTGGAGCTGTTCTTTTGGTAAGGCTGAACTTCATGACAGCCAACTGGAGCTGGACTACTATGTTCTCTTTTGTGCTGTCGTGCAGCCTATGCTTATCTTATGTGCTGGACACCTAGACACCTATGTTGTTGTGTCTATGTGCCTATGTGTATGCTTATGTGCTGGACACCTAGACCTGGATGCCTAGACACCTGTGTTGGCGTGTGTGTTGCCGGAACTATGTTGCTAGATTGATTAGACTAATGACTATCCTAGGATTTATGAATCTGTGATCTTTAATGAATCTATGAACCTTGCTGCTAGATTTATGCAAGTGTGAATCTATGAACCTTGCAAGATTTATGCATGTGTGTGTTGTTGTATGCAGGGACAGGGATCCCCACAAGGACGAAATCCCTACCGGGGATCGGGGATGGTGGAGGAAGGCTCCCCGTGGTTGTTCGCGGGGCGAGGACGGGGAAAATCCACCCCGCGGGGACGGGGATGGTGGCTTATTTCTTTAGTCATACCAGAAACACACAAGCAAGCGGTAGAGAGCTAGCCGCTCGAGTTCAGTTCAACCCCCAAAGTGTAGTACTAACGAATGTTGCTACCTCATCAAAGAAACAAGCTTTCGCAGAATCATGTTCGTTAATTGTTTGGCAAAACTCACGCCAGGAAATCATGCTTCAGCTTGTTTTTAATTTGTTGAGAGAAGTTGTGTAGCATCCATAATCCTTGTCAGGACATTCATAATAATATCTCAACTTGTCCCCTCGATGGGAAATAGGGAAAATAAAGCAACCATATGTGTACTTTAGCTTGCGCGCATAAATATAGACCCTTGGTAGATTGTGGTGTTTGTTTAAAGCATCAAGTGCTACAAATGGATCCAATTATTCCTCATAGAGTTGTCAGTTAATATACAATAGCAAATTAACAATAAACCAAATGCATGCATGAAGAATGTCAAACCCGAAGGAATGCCCAAGGTCAAGCTCAATTGGCTGCATGCATGCCTTTATCTCTCACAACTAAAAAGACTAAAAAGTGGACAACTTTTCGTGCGACAATCTATCGGGTCGTCTTTGGTCTGCCTCCCCTGCGTTCCCCGCCTGCCTCTCGCCCACGACCAGGACATGCGAGGTGAAAATGGAAAGCCAACAATCACCGCACCGAATTTTGCTTTCCTACAATCCTACCTCGCCCTCACCTGATCGGTCACACCTGCACTCGCTCCTGACGCGGTGGATTTAGCCTTCCTCCGACATCGCCCTTGCCCTCGTCCTCGCCTGCCAGCCTCACTAGACGTCGCACCCCCTTCCTCCAATCCAGGTATTCCTCTCCTCTCTGTTCTTGTTTCTTGGCCTAATTTCTCTCTGTTCTTGTTTCTTGGCCTAGATCTTCATGTATACCTCTCCTCTCAGTGACTACAACCTCTTTATCTTGTGGATTTATGATTGGATGAATGTGATTTGAGATACCCAGATAGGGATTCTTATATGTTTCTTGGCCTGGTCGTCGTCCTCCATGCGGTCGTGCTCCTCCGTCCGGGTGCGCTCTGGGCGAGGTGGCTATGGTGGCCAAGGGCGACAGGATCTTAGGCACTTCGTCCAAGGATTGGATATCCTGTCCGATGTTGTGCAAAGGTATGTGATATGCTCAGTGGGCACTTTGTCCTTTTACGCCCTGCCCTGCCTTGCAGCCACTTCCTCTCCCTCGCCAGCGCCACCTTCCACTCTGATTGATGATGGTGTTGGGGCTCGGCTACGTGGATCCTTCTCCTGGCGGGCACAGCTCATCCTCCTGTCAGGGATCTAGGGAAAGACCTACCCAGCAAGGAGGCAAATTTTTGGTGCTAGGCAAGATCACACAAGAAGTCAAGAATGCATAACAATTTGTTGGAGAATTGATGCCTTATAGTTTGCAACCTCCTTTTTGAGTTTTTTTTTCAAGACAGTCCATACTTGTGTTCTGCTAATTTTTAATAGGAGGATGCAAGTAATTTGTGTATTATTTTGCAAATGAACTTAATACAACTTAAAAGATTTTTGTGCTCCTTGAATATGACAGCCTACTACTGTCAGCATGCATAATTTGCATATAGCTCAATGGTCAATCAATTTGCTGCATAAATACATGGTTAGGATCTATATCTTGTTTTAGTGATAAAACCTGCACCAAATTAAGATTGAGGTAGTGGTGATCTAGGCTGCAATGGACCGCATAATAGAGTGGGTGGCATAAATACCTGCTGTCTACAAGTAGGCATTCTTGTTAAAGGATTGTTTAGCCCAATTGTCTTACTGAATTAGATTTGACATCCCCTTTTCACTTTCAGGAAATCTCGTACATGTATACACACTCCTGGTTCTCCGCATATGGTACCAGAAGAGCTCACAAAGGCAAACTTGTCATCCGCTTTAGATGGTGTAGACATCTTCTACTTTGATGTGTGATGGCACGACACTGCTTTGTTTACTGCAGACAGGGTAATTTCTTCTAGATATGGCTCCCAATAGGAAAGTTATTTTAATTTTGTTCATGTTGTCAGCATCCTACAACTTATGTTGCATTAATGCGACACATAAGCCTTTTTATGGTTATTTTTCTCCTTTCTGCACTGCTACTAAGATTGACCTATGTTTATGGAATAATCCAGTGTGGTCAAGTAAAAGAAAAGTCCCTATTTTGATAGATGTAGAAAGAAGAGGGAGGGGCTAGACAAGATTCTCAATTTTGCATCTTACATTGTATGCTCTGCAAAGTTTCTTTAGGTAACCTGTTTGGATTGCAAAAGAGCATAAGTGCATAATTGCATAATCCTACCCAAGACACCCCCAGTACCAGCTTCTCCTTGTAGCAATGTAAACCGCTTACATTCCCTATGGCTGAGGCAAGAATTTTCTTTAGACTAAAATACACCGGAGGTCCATTAACTTTCGGTGAAGTGTCATCTAGGTCCATCAACTTTGAAACTGCATTTTTTGGTCCATTAACTTTCGTTTTGTGTCATCTAGGTCCATCAGCTTTGACTCTTGCATTTTTGGTCCATGAACTTTTAAAATGGTTCACTGCAGGTCCACGCATGCATGCACACACGTCGGCTTTTTGCGTCGGTGGAGCCATGCCTGCACTCGCCGCTGTCACTCGTCTACCGGGCATGCATGTGTGTTTTCCTGCTCGAATCATGGCAGGGTTAGTGCATTTTGGCCTGGCTAATCGGCTAAGCGGCCCTGTGGTGTCGCGCCACCCTGCTGCTGCTCCTGTCGCTGGCTCTCCGTGGCGCGGCGTACCTGCAGCAGCGGAAGAACTTCATGGCCACGGAGGGTCCCTCCTGTCCCTTCTGGCACCACCTACCATGCGAACATTCCCGAGCTTCGACCGGTGGTCCACCTCCACCACATGGCCATGGAGGGCTACCGGCGCGGCATCCACGGCGCTAGCCAGCGCCGTTTTCGTGGTCCTAGACGTCACCGACGTGATCCTCTGCTTCGTGTACGCCCTCCTCGACGGCATCCTCAAGGATAGCCTCGTGCGCTGCTATTGCCACAGGAGCTACGACGACGATGACGACGGCATCAGCGAGGCAACCGCTGCAGCAGTGGACAGCGGTGACCACGAGGAGGTCTCAAACGCGCTATACACGCACGGTCGGAGGAGCGCCGTCAGGGATGCGCTTTTGGAGCTCCTGGGACTCGTCGTCGGGAGGAGGGGAGCGGCGCCGCTAGATGAGCCGATGCCCCCCTGCAAGTGGCACAGCCCCAGGTGGTCTGACTGCGCGTGCAAGTCGTGCTTCGCATGGCGAGGCACCGGCGAGGGCAATGCCGGCGGCCGGCTGCATGTCGTTGTCAAAGAGCCGGATCAGAAAGCCGCCGTCGGCGGTCGGTTTGCAGATGAAGCAGCAGGAGCACGCACGCC